>NC_051069.1:78909909-79209909 GCF_004664715.2 Peromyscus leucopus
TGTTTTAATAAAAAAAAGTATCTGGCTATGTTTATCAGCCTAGCCTCAAATACCTAGGCTCTGCCTCAGCCTTCCAAGTAGCTGGGATCACAGGTGTGTGCTACCACACCTGTCCACAAGGCATCATTTTAAAAGGTGAAAAGACAACGAAGAAGGTATCTGTAAGATGTTGGGTACGAACATCAATCAAGGCTTTGGAGGAAAGGATCTGGCCCCACAGACGTCAACATCCTATACCTGAAATCTGTGACTATGTACAAGAAGATGCTGGCAGATGGTATTAAGGTTACAGAATTAAGACAAAGAGACTGTTTGAGTTACCAAGGGGCCTGGTATCCACGTGAACCCTTCAAAGAGGAAAAGGGAAAGAAAGAACAGATCAGAGGAAAAGGACAACAGAAGAGGCAGGGGAGAAGGGTGTGTGTGCAGGGGCCGGATGAGCTGCTGACACTTTACAGATGGAAGGGGCCATGAGCCATGGAATATAGGTGGTCTCTGAGGCTGGGAAACAGGGTTTCACTTTATATCTACCAGGAACTGTATCTGCCAACATTTTTAATGATGTAAATGAACTGCTCCCTGGAAGATCCACAAAGGAACCCAGTCCTTGATTGAACTGTGATTTCAATCCATTAAGATCTTACATTGCCTTCTGACCTATGAACTCTATGACAGCAACATTGCTGCTAAGTCTGTGATTAGTTGCGGCAGGACCGGAACCTAGTACAAAGCTTCTGACATAATGGATATGCTTAGGAACTTTACACAACTCTTAGGAACTTTGGAAATCAAATCTAGTGGAGTTGAAGACATGCACTTCTTTCTCATCAGGAATCTCTTTTCTCTTCTATATCCTGGAGTAACTCTTGCCTGGGCACACGGAACATATACCATGGTGTTTGTAACTAAGGAGACTAGAAAGGTCCTAAGTGTTCTTCATGAGGGGAAGCAATAATGCCTTTGTCTATTTATCTGATGAAGTTCTGCAAAGCAGGAAAGAATGCACACAACTTCCTAAATGCTCATGAGAAGAATGTAACACACCTTCAGAACAGCTCCCAACAGCTATGAACAAAGCAACCACAAATGATGTGGAGGAAGCACCCTTGAACTTGAGACTCTGGCTGCCTGGGCTGGGGTCTCAGCCGTGTCCCAGAGGGTGTGTAACCCAGGATATGCTATACCACCTCCTGACTCAGCCACCTCACTTACAAAGTGAGGGAAAAACCTACCTGCATTGAGCATTTAATACAATTCTGCACGCGAAGCACTTAGTAATTCCTATACCTGTTACGCCCGAAAATGAGTCCTGTAACAATGGTGCTGATTACACTCTGAAAGTTTAGTTCTGCCATTTAACTAGTGCAGTCAAGGCTGGGAGGTTCTGTCAGCTTGGGGAAGGGCCCCAGCATGTCCAGGGGCTTCGTCTGAGGCAGGAAAGGCAGCGAGGAGGCTGCATCGAGCAAGGCCCAGACAGTGATCGGTCTGAGTGACAGAGACAGAAGAGGAGGGTACCCCAGGTGAACCTACAGAGTTTTCCTAGTCCCAACACTCCGAGACTTGTCAGGAAATACATTGTCTATGAGCTTTTAATCCAAGATCCATCAGATGCTTCTAGGCTCTATGACCCCCATCCCCACAAGAAGAAAAAAAGATGCAGTATTTTATATGTAGTTGCCTTAGTGCATCTTGGTTTGTTTCAGATCCTCTGTGGGTCTTGGGCTACTCAATCAGGTTATAGAACTGTCTTCCCATACAAGGAAAACGCAGCTTCCCTTCATGGGCCCCTTTGCTTTCAGTTCCCTGTGGATGGGATGCATTCGTGTCAGGAAAGGGTTCCTATTTCCTGGAAAACTGGCAGAAAGAGGTATGTATTGTAGGTGTGGCCACTTTGACATGGTTTTGGAATCAACAGGCCTGGACTGATTCCAGCTCCAGCACAGATGATATATGTTTTGCTGGCCTGACAGTACTTATTACAGGCATCAAATAAGACACACAGTGTTAAGTGCCCCGTGAGTGTCTACTGCTATGGAAAGGGAAGTTTAGAGACAGATGGACTTCCCAACAGAGTCAAGCACATTTACCTGACCAGATGAGGCTTAATGAATGCTTGCTCTGGCTGTTCTTGGCTCTCAACCTGCAGAGCATCCTCCAGCAACTGGGCTATGACATCCCTGGTAGGCCCCTGCTCTTCTGAGCAAACCGGTGTCTTCATTTCTTGAAGCAGTATCAAGTACTTACTTTCCACCTGGCAGAGCTTGGCTTCTAGGCTAGAATACTGCAGAGAATGTAAGGTGGTAAGCTGTTACCTCTACCCAGAGATAAACACAGGAAAAGCATGCCTTGGGTACCTTAGGCAACCAATGAACCCAAATCAGCATGCCCCAAAAGATTAGGAAGTAAGCCTGCTGCAAATTACAACACAGGTGAACGGTTAATTCATGCCACAGACCCTTTTAGGGTTAAAAGAGCCTGCTACGGCTCCCCTCTTTTTTCTAAGAGTCTGACACAGAAGGGGTGCTGATAAGCACAGGTACCACTCTTCAACATGGTTAGAGGGAGCAATAAAACTCGTCACAAGCCAATTACTGAGGTCAAGCCTACTACTCGGTTACATGGGCCATGAATGCTTCCTCCCCACCCCCCATGCACACCAACTTTGTTAGGATATCATGTCCTGGTAGGACTAGTTGCCATCTGCTACCTGATTGAAAAATCAACTTCACCCTGGCAAATATGCAGAAATATGGTTTAGAAATGTGCTCAGAAGGCTGCTCAAAAATAGTACATACACACAACATCTGGGGACAAGTGTCAGGTGTGTATAACTCACTAGCATGCAGCTGGAAGGCTTGTGGTCCTGTATACTTTCCAAAGCCAATCCTGCTAGATCTATGGAGATGGCAATATTCTCATCATTCCCGCTTCACACATGTAAAACTAAATCTCTACAGTATAAATGAAAATCTAGGTAATTTGAATTTGGGAGAACCCTATAACTGCACTTCAATTTCACCTCTGAAAACACTTTAAAAACGTATGAATGCCATATGTGAGAGCGTTTCTTTGTTATCCACAAAGAGAATGTATTGGACATACTTAACATATGTTTTGATACCAGGAGCCATGTTTTTCCCAGCATGGCTGTTGGGCAGGTTCTACAGCACATCTGCTTAAATGCAGCTTCCTCCCTCTTACCAAGCAGTAAAATGCATCCATCCTGACTTACCTTTGCCATCAGATCCCTCTCTCTCCTTTCTGCATTTCTTCGGAGAGCGGAGAGTTCCAAAATTTCCTTATTTAGAAATTTATTTTGGGATTTGTACCCTTGCAGACTATCCTGTTAGAGAAAAATATTTATCAATTCATGTGGGTTACATGTTGGCTAATTATCCAACATAATTAGTATATTTGAGTCCCACTAAGTGAGAGCAGGTTCTAAAAGAAAAATTGAAAGATGTCAGAAGCAGCATTCTGAGGAATCTTTTTGGCCATTTGGGGCAGCAGGAAGTGAGAACTGCTGTAGTTATGAAGGAGGTGGACAAAACATTACTTAGCAGTGGTGATTTTTCTTGACTGATGGCAGGAGAAATAAACAGGTTGTATTTTCTAAATCCACTCATATTCATTAAGTCGATGATGAGAAAAAAAAACAATAATAATTTAGCATTCCTTTAAGCCAGAGAAATTGAACATATTCTTTGTAGGTTCTCATTTTTTACTTATGTAGCTTCTATTTTAAAAAGGCTATAAAACTGTACAAGAGCCCTGATTAAGAATGGCATGTAATGATAACTTCTACAACCTACGATGCAACAGGGACTCTGGAGAACAGACCCCTTACCTTTGTGAACATTGCAAAGTTTCAAAATCGTGGAAACGTTGAAGGAAAAGAACAACAGGGCAGAAGGTGGAGCTCAGTGATAAAGGCCCTGCCTGGGTCCAATCCCCAGCACCAACTCCACAAATTACCAAGAACAAAATGGGCTCTTCAGTGGATGGCCAACTGGTCACTTCTGTGACATTGATTTTGTATTTGAGAGAACATAACAAGCTGGAGACAAAGTTGTTTTGGTAAAGACAGGGTCTCTCCATCATGAATCCTTGGCTGTTCTGGAAGTCACTATGTAGACTAGTCTGGTTTCAAACTCAGGGATCTGTCCTGCTTCTCCCTCCCATGGTCACACGTTTTGTCCTGCTCAACTTAAAGTACAGGTGTGGCTGGGGAGGGAAGAGTTTTCATGTAAAATGTTCTAGAAATAAAGTTTACTGACTGCTTTTAGACCATCCTCATGATAAAGCAAAGACACTTCTAAATAAAGATGAATCAGAGCCATCTTTAAGGCTGTGGTTTCTAAAGACTTCTTATAAATTCCATCTTTTGTAACCACACCCTCCCTCTGCCCCTGACCATTTCTAAATATTTCTCCAGACACTCCCCAGGCTCCAGACTGAACTTCCTCTAGGATACAGACTTTCCTATAAGATGCAGAAGAACTGGGAAGGTTTCCCTGCTGCCCCTGATTTGCTGGCACTCATGGGACACATGCCATGGGTCACAGAACTCTGGGCAAGGCACGTGAGCTTCTTGATCTCACTTAGACCTCTCGAGTCCCAGGAGCCATTCTTGACATTATTTCCCAGACAGACCCGGGTCAGGGGGGCTACGCGGCGTTCACTGACTGCTGTGCAGGGGAGCCAGCTTCCGCCGAGCTCTGAGGGCCAGGCTCAGTACTTGAGCCTCCTCACCGGCAACCCAACCCCTGCACCGCACCAACTTAGCCTCAGCAACCCAAGTACTTCAGCGAAAATGTCAGACCCCAAAGAAGGCTAATGTGTCCTTTTCTGGCTCAAATGATGACATTTTCTCGGCTCTCCTGGCATCTTAAAAATACTGTATTTGGAAACAATGAACACACACATCATTAAAAGGCAGGTCAGTTCAAAGAAGGTTGGCTGGAGAGAAACTAAAGACACTGAACTGTGAGGAGAAAGGCTACGTGACAGGTACTCACTCCCCACTGGCGGTGTAGTGTGTCTGTAGTGTAAAATTTGTGCTCCAGTCTAAGTAAATTCTGACCATTTACCATCAGGATACTTTCTTGATAATAACATCTGGCAATAAACACTCCACAGGGTGCCAGGTCCAGATGTGGACCACTTCCCTCAACCCTCGTAACACCCAGGGGCAGCAGCACTGCTTCGCAGATGAGGTCACTGCCAGTCAGAGCTCACTGTGTAAGGATGGCTGAGCTGGGGCAAGCCGCCTTTGGGGAGGACTGGATCTCACTGCAGTAACAGGCTCAGGTGGAGCAACGCCAGCAACGTGAGGTTCTGACCTAGGCAGGCTGCCCTGCCCGATAGGACGCCGACAACCACCAGCCACTTAGGATGTTTCCCCACTAGGCTTCATTCCCTGTGTAGACTCTGGAGCCACAGCTTGAAAATGTTGAGAAATACTGAGGAAAAGGATCCTCATGACTCATTCAAAATCACCCCTGCCACACAAGGACACAGGAGGACACGGCCTGTTTTGGATGAGGTGAGTTGGCCGTCTTCAAAGGTTTGGTGGTCATAGCAGCTACACAGCCTATTCTCACACCCTGACTTAGCTCATTTGGGAAATGTGTACCATACACTTTGCTCCTGCCAAGAACAAAAAGACCATCTGGAAAAACCATGTTACAAACACTAAAAAATTACTACCGTAGGGATGCATAGGAAGGACAGAACATTTAAGGCTGAGCATATAAACAAAACTGACTTCTACGGGCAACACCAAGACCACTTGTAAAAAGAAAAACAAAACAGAAACAAATAAAAAGCAGCTAAGCATGAGAGCTCACACTTGGTAATTCTAGCACCCTGGACACGGAAGGGATTACCTTCAGTTTGAGGCAAACCTGGGCTACAATGAGTTCCGAGTCAGCCTGAGCTACAGTATGCAACCTTGTCTCAAAAATATAAATAAATAAAATAAGGCCTGTTCTATAGCAGATATAAATATAACAAGGTGCTCTGGTTCCTCATTAATCAGTCCTACAGGGAGCTGTGGAGAGGGATTAGCCAGTAGAGTCTGCTGCACAGGAATGAGGACCTACATTTGGGTTTCGACACCATGGAAGATCCTGTGTCATGGTGCACAAGTGTACCTAGTGCAGCGAGTGCGGAGACAGGGGGATCCCTGGGGCTTTGTCTCAGAAAATAAGGTGGAGAGGTATGGAGGGAGAATATCAGTATCTAGCCTCCACGTGCACGGGCACACCTGTGCATGTCCACCTGCAGACACACGTGCACCCATGCACACACCACATACACCAAAAAAAATAAACCATGTTGGCCTGTGTTTCCAAAGGGTGTTGTCACTAAGACAGACCACCTACACATTCCAACAGTGCTGCCATTGTCTCAGTGTTCCTAACTCTGAAGTCCCCAGCCTGCCCGGCACACACTCAGCTCATGGCCGGCAAATGAAAGGTGCTGGAAGCCATGCCGCTCACACTCAGTAATGACCTCAACAGTAACACACCTAGGCCAAACACCTGGAACCAAATTATTTGCAAGAAGACAAGGGCCACGTGGAAACACTGGGGCCAGTAGTTAAAGACCTATTTGTGGTCTGCTGGAGCTGTTTGGGCTCTACGTAATGCCCCATTAAGTAGACATTCGTCTACCTAAATCTTCTCCAGTCGAGTCTCAGGAGCTGCTGACAGCAAAGATATGCTGCTCTTCTCTACGACCTTACTCATAGCAGCCCAAACGGTTCAGCTCTCTACTCTGGACTAGCAGGATTCTCTACAGGCCTAAAAGGCAGGCTGCCCCTGCTTCCCAAAGGGGGAATGTTCCCCCTCCCTCATCTGCTGCTTATCACCTCAGTTCCCTTGTGTTCAGGAACCAGCTTCTCATCCCTGGGCCATCGAAGAGGACGACACTGGGAAGACAGCTCCGCCCTTCCAAGGGCAGGACTTCTGATGTTAGGCCCTGACCCTGACCAAGCAGGCTTCTTTTCTGGACTGCCTGGAGCGGGGTCCACTTTCCCAGCTGGCCCTCCTCTGACGACTGTGACAATACTCCTACCCAGGCCTGTGGGAGGCTGCGCAAATTCAGTCCAAGTTTGCATTCATGTCCACAGAAAGGGAAACTGACAACCGCCATATGTTCCATGGCATAATGAAGCCCTGAGAGTGGGATCCATCAGCGGGGAGGGGTGTCTCCGCTCCTCCTAAGCAAGGGACAAGAAGAGCTGGAAGTGTCCCAGGCAACAGCGGCAATGCTAACAGTGCTGGAAGTGCTTCCAAGGAAGTTCCTTAAAATGCCTAGAATTTGAGTGTAAAGCCAGGTTCCGCGCCCCGCCCCAGCTCTGTAGCTCATGGACGACAGACAGTACCTCTAGGGATCAAAACTGAGGGAGCTAACGGAGTTTGGGATCTCTGTCCAAAAAGCCAGCCCACACCCTGCCCTTACTTTTAGCCTGTCCAGCTCCAGCTGGTCTCTGCTGGCTGGGCTGGCCAAAGGAGAGGTGGGCCCCATGGTGGGCGAAGACACGCTGCCCTCACACTCGCTGAGCTTGATGATGACCTCGTCCTTGGCCTGGATGGTCTCCATCAGCATCCCCAGCCGCTCGTTCAGCTCGCCCACCTTGCTCTTCAGCGTCCTCACTTCCTGCTGGAGACTCTCCTTCTCCAGGCCGAACCTCTCCAGTTGGCCGCTGAGGCCCAGGATCTGCTCATCTTTTTGGTGGAGAAGCTCCAGTGTGTCCCTGGGGACCCCCTGGCTGATTTGGTGGCTTGTGAAATACTTGTCATATTGGGATGACCGGACTGTCTGCTGGAGCAGCCGAATGAGCTCCTAAAAGCCAAGAAGATGATGAGGTGAAGGGTAGGAGAGTCCGGGTGTGAGGGAGAAAAACAGAAATCATAACAGCGTCGTTATGTAAGTAATCACTGGAATTTGAGGAACTACAGAAACAAACTTCACTGGAAACATTTTTAATACTGAACTTCCTCTTGAAAGACCTCAAAAATAGAGAGGAAAAAAATTTACTCCACAAATACAGCCTGAAGAGAACAATAATAGGAAACTGGAAATAATGGATGTGTATGCTGTAATTAGCAATGGTTCCTGGCACATGTTTATCAGTACTAAGGGATCTGTGAAGTACCGTGTGGTGGCACATGCCTGTAATTCCAGTGCTGGAGGAGGATCAATTGTTCCAGGCCAGCCTAGGATGCACAGTGAGATGATGTCTCAAAAGTAAGTAAATAAATAAATGAATAGACGTGTGTGTGTGTGTGTCTGTGCAGCAGGGGTTGACAGAGAATGAATCAGCAGTTACGAGCACATACTGCTCTTGCAGAGGATCTGAGCTTGGTTCCCAGAATCTATGCTGGGAGGCTCACTGGATTCGACACCCTTTTCTGATCTCCATGGGTGCCTGCACTCACATACTCACACACATAATTAAAAATAAAACAAAACAGGCTGGGGGGAGGAGGGGGAGAAGAAAAATCCAGGCTCGAAGATTCACTGAACTGTCCAGCAATTAGGAAGAATGTCTGACCAGTTTAGAAAAATAGTTCTGTCTAACAGGATGTGGAAACTTCAGAGAACTCTAGGCTGAGGAACTGGGTGTGGGCGCAGATAGCAGCACCCTGCAACCTTCCTTTCCCTCCACGTAGTCTAGGGCCTTTGAATTAATCATGGGCATAGCTCAGGGCATGGGATGGAGGCCCCGGCTGCACAAACATCAGGGAAGGGCTCCTTGGTCTTTGGCTGCTGAAGGGACACACAGAAGTCAGGAGAAAGCTACCTTCTGACTGGACAGGTCCTTCTTGAGCTGCTCCAGCTCTTCCTGTTGGCTTTCAATCTGCAGCTGCATCTCGGAGACTGGTTTCGTGAGGCTTCCGCCACCCGATGATGTTCCCTCGATCGAGGGATCACCACTACTCTGGCGATTTTTGTATGACCCAATTATGTCTTTCAAGGGGCGCTTTCCTTTGTAAGGGTTCCGTCCAAACTCGAAGGGGAATCCCGAACTAGTGACGCCTACATTAAAGCAAAAAAGTTTTTGAGCAAGTTAAAGCTTCTACCGGTGTCCTTAGAGATCACCCTCAGGGGGTGTGGACTCATCAACCCTTGAAGAAAGCAGGACAGCCCATGTCACTTTGCCCCACCTCATTGCAGAGAATACCCAATAGGTCTAAAACCAGCAGAGAGTCCTCACTGGACCACTCTTTACAGAAGACTACAACATGAGCCCTTTAAGTTAAGCTGAGATGCACGAGGCGACCCTGGGCTTCTTATTTCTACTCATTTGTTTTTGGCTCAAAACCAAAACACAATGAATGCTTTTAAAAAGTAAAAAATACATTTTTAAAGTGTGACTTTGCATATTAAACGATCCAAATAAATGTTACTATGAATGGCTTCAAATGTATACTAAAAAAATACAAACAGGAGACACAAAAGTACTATGAACTTTTGATTATTTAAAGCTATGAGCCACAAAGGCATCTCTGCTGTTAGAAGCACACAGTGGCCCCCTGCAGTCGGGCAGAGACTGGAAGGGGCAGCAGCATCCGGCACCTAAGTGGCATTGGATACCTGGTGTGCCTGCCTCAGGACAACTCACAGAGGTGCAGGTTTCTGACCTGGGGACTTGTTCGGGTCTAGCGTGTCTCCCAAAGGTTCGCGTGTTAACACCTTAAGTCACCGGCTTGTTGATACTGGAAGGTGATGAAAACTAGGGGCTTAATGTGAAGTCTTCCAGACAGCGGTACTCCAGTCCTTTTTCTCTGTTTTGCTTCCTGGCCACCTAGTCCCATAATGATGCACCTCCACAGGCCGAAAGCAATGGGTTCAATTGGTCATAGACCAAAATCTCTACAACTGTGAACCAAAATAAATCTTTTCTCTACATGAGTTAGTATACTCAGCTATTAGTTACAGTAATGGGAATATGACTAATTTAACTACTTTTCCAGAATCTATGAGACTAGGTTTTGTTCCTTTTAAACACATCTAAAATTTCTGTAAATAAAGGTGATGTGTGTGTGTGTGTGTGTGTGTGTGTGTGTGTGTTTCTGAGACAGAGTCTTGCTACACAGCCCAGGCTGCCCTCAATTGTGCAATCCTCCTGCTTCAACCTCTCAGGCCCTAGCTACAGGCCTATGACATGCCTGCGATCCACATGGGCATGATAGGTATTCTATCTCCTGAAGAAGGTCTGCAGCCACTGGGCTAGATGGACATTTATTCCTTGTAGCACTTCACAAACCTTTATGAATCAGTACCCCCCCCCACGCCCCGCCCCCGCGGCCATGACACAAGACTCTACTGTACTCCACGCCTCCAGAAACTGTGCCGGTCAAGTGTCTGTTATGTCCCTGGAGGTAACAAAGGGCAGCACAGAGTGAAAGGGCAGCACAGGTGTATTCTGTACCTTTGTTTCCCTCAGGCATCTGCTTCTTCCTGTCCTCCTGTATCAGCGACTCCTCTAGGTCCTTAGGAGGAGGGTCTAAAAGTTCCCACTCTTCATTGGTGTAAAACACAGTCCGGCGACTCTCACTGTGTCCTCTCCCAGGACGGAAAGATGACATTGAATTTCTGAATAAAAAGAAGAAAAGGCAAAACTAAACATAACTGCATATAGGATTGATAAAAATGAAGACTTGATAATACCAATTGTTGAGACTATGGAAAACAAGAACATATCCATTGCTAGTGAGTACACACTGATACTAGTATCACGGGGAACAACCCAACATAGTGAGCAAAGTTAAACTGAAGAAGAACCTTTCTTTTTCTTTAAAAAACAAAACAAATCTTTAATTAAAAAAAGTCATACACCCAAATTAACCAGATCCAAAGTCTGTCCATCTCAATGAATTTCTGCAGTTAGATCAGCTATTCTGAAGTAGTGGAGCTTCACACTGGATTTTATACTGTCACCAACAAATATATTTTTATGAAAAATGCCTTTCTAAAGACACCAGTATTTCCTAAATGAAATTCCTGCACACGAATACAGGGAGATACTAAAACACACACTGCATTATTCATGTTAGCCACTCCTTATACTTACCGTGAGCTGATGTTCAATAAGGATGTAAAACGGTTCCAGGGGAAATGTGGTTATAAAAACTGGTTATATATAGGAAAAAATCAACTTGAACCTTATCTCATACCACACATACAAATTAATTAAAAATATACTATAGAGACAGGTTGTTGTGACACACTCCTGTAATCCCAGCACCCGGGAGACCGAGCCAGCAGGACCATAAGTACCAGGTCAGCCTGGGCTATACAGTGAGATCCTGTCTCAAAACAAAAATAAAAACATCCCCCTAAAAGACAAACCCAAACCAAAGTAAAACAAGCCCCCTAAAGGATTTGAATATAATCACCAAAACACAAAATTTCTAGAAGAAAAGGAGAAAGTACTTTTCACACTTGATTTTTTAGTATGTGTGTATGTATGCACACATGCCTGTATAGGCCAAAGGTCAACTTCAGTTGTCTTTCTCAATTACTTTTCAGCTTATTTTTTGAGACAAGGTTTCTCTCTGAACCTGAAGCTCACCCATTTGGCTAGGCTAGCCAACAAACTCCAAAGATCTGCCTGTCTCCAGCGCCCTAGTACTGGGATTACAGGCAACATCTAGGTTTTTACATGGGTTCTGGGGGGCAAACTCAGGTCAAGTTTATTTCCTGACTAAGCCATCTCTGTAGCCCAAAGTTGGACAGATTTTCTAGAGAGCACTCAGAAAGCACAATCTATAAGACAAAATGGGAAAAAGCAAGTTTATTAAAACTTTTCCCCTTTGAAAAGTATTTGAAAAATATATGACAGAAGGCTCATGTCCAGAATATTTAAGAACTCTTAAAGCTCAGTAAGATGCACAAACACCTCAGCTTTTAAAAATGACCAAGAGACCAAAGCAAACTAAAAAAGGAAAAATACAGCAGTTTCCTAACTTGTAAAGTTGGACTTCAGATTATTTTAAAACTTAATGATGGTTCCAAAGCAATACACATTCACTGCAAACCATACTTTGAAGCTTGATTTTTCCTGGGCTAATGATGTGCAGTAAGATACTCTCGAGCCAGAAGTGGCTTCCAGTGAGCTCCGTGATTTCAAGGGTGAACAGCTGGTACTCCACAGAGTACATGCAGCTCAGCCACAACGTTTGCTTCGTTAGAGCTATAAAATGCATGTTTGCCTTTCAGCCTCTTCAATTTATGGTAGGCTTGCTAGGACATAACTCTATCACGTAACCCTTCCTAAGCCAAGAAGCATCTGTCCATGAATGGCTTAAAAAGAAAACACCGGGGTTGGAGAGGTAGCTCAGTGGTTAGGGCTTGTTTTGCTTGCAGACGACACTGGTTTGGTTCCCATCACACACATGGCAGCTCACCACCATCCATAACTCTTAGTTCCAGGGCATACAACCACTTTTGGCCTCCATGGGCACTAGGCATGCATGGGGTGATATACATGTAGGCAAACCCACACACATAAAATAATCTGAAAAAAAGTTAGTTATCATATACTAGTTTAAAAATGCATCACACCCCAACAGCTGAAGTGAAGGACAAGAGCAATTCCTAGTGTTCAGGAGGATGTGGAGCAGCTGGAACTGACCTTGTCGTGTTGGTGGGAACATGAAACGGAACAGTCACCTTGAAGGGTTACGTCAAGGAGACGATGACTATTCGGCTAGAGGCCGAAAGAGTTCACTTATTTTAAATTCTTACGAAAGCACAGCTAGTGAGAGCGAGTAGCCTGGAGGCTGTCCGAGGCCACGGGTTAGGGGAGGGCTCCTGAGCAAACATTCTCTCCCCCTCACACCCACCACCTGAGACAGGGTCTCACCGCGTAGCTCGGCCCAGCACAGAACTAGATATATAGACCAGGCTGGCTTCAAACTTACTGAAATTTGCTTGCCCTTGCCTTCTACATGCCAGGATTATAGGCATGTGCCCTGATTTGAAAAAAATTTTGATTTGAACATTCACCAGCCCGTACGCCTAAAATAAGTGAGTCTACAGGCAAACCACACCTCAATATGGCTTCTCAACCAGGAAAAGAACCTGTGCGTCACCGGTGTTTCCCGAGGCAGACTGCAGGTGGGAAGGGAAAGCTGATGCCAGCTCCAGTTTGAACTAGACAGATGACACTCTAGTATAAAGCAGTTATGTCTCCATAGTTTAGTTCCGGTGTGGGTTGTGTGTATGTGCAGTTGTGTTTTCCTGTGCATGTGTGTGTGTGTGGGGGGGCAGATATCAGCATCAAGTATCTTTCCCTATTGCGTTCTACTTCTTTTATTTAATTTTGTTTTTGTTTTGTGCTTCCTGGTTTTGGCTAGAAAGACAGCTTAGTAGATAAGAACACTGGTTGCTCTTCCAAAGAACCTGGGTTCGATTCCCAGCAAGTACCCACATGGTGGCTCACAACTGCCTATAACTCCAGTTCCAGAATGCCCTCTTCTGGGGCTCCATGGGCACCAGGCATGCATGTGGTACACAGACATACATGCACAACAAATATTCATACTCATAAAATAAAAATTTTGTTTCTTTCCTAGGAGGCATGTGCACCACGGAACACGTGTAGAGGAAGCCAGAGGACAGTTTTCCAGATCTCAGGTAACCAGGCTTGCTGGGGAATACTTTTACCTGCTCACCTGTCTCACCAGCCCTTCCATACTTCATTTTTCATGGAAGGTCTCACTGAGCCCGGAACTCACTGTTTCAGCTAGACTGGCTGGCCAGCAAGCTTTCCGGAGCTCCTCCCCAGGACTGGTTACAGCTGTGGAGCCAATGCTTGGCTTTTACATGGGGACTGAGGATCCAAAATCAGGTCCTCAGGCGTGAGCAGTGAGTACTTTACTTCTTGAGCCATCTGAGTCCCTTAATATCTGTGTTGTTAAAAGCACAGTTTATCCCTTTTGTTTGAATTGCACTAAAGTATTTTTTAACTTTTAGAAGAACACAAGTTATACAGCATGCGCAGGTTCTCATACTGTTGGCAAAATATGCAAATGTATCACTTTATACACACACACACACACACACACACACACACACACACACACACATTTTAACATTGAGTCCCTAAAACCTGGTGATTACATTTTTCTAAGACTGGCAGCTGTTTTTAAGCTGTTACTTACTGAGGACTGAGACCAGAGGCAAATAAACATAGTAAGCGTGTTCCATGTATTTCAAGCCTAATCTTTTCTGGTGCCTGGCTCTGTACACAGAGGGGCTCTGTCAATACCCAGGGGAACCTAATGACCACACTCTTGTCACGGTCAACACTGGCTTCATAACATCCCGGAACTGTAGAGAAAACGATTGCAAAATAGTTGTTCTGGAAGAAAAGGAAGTCTCACAAATGCCTTATCTACCCCGGCACATTCTAGCACCTGGGATCCTGCCCCAACATTTTGGTGACAGTTTCCAGACCCAGAACTCCTTGTATCCTGTTCTCCTACAACAAGTTTCAGGAGTTAAAAAACCTCCTTGCCATTTGCCACAGCAAATGTGCTCTTGTTTCTTTCGTGAAGAACACTGCCAGTGAGCAGGGAGCCAAGGAGTAGCTGAGTTCTGCCTGCCACTCGTGTTCTTGAAGTCAAAAGGAGAAACGAGAGCAGAGAAGACCCACACTCAGCCTGTGCAGGAAGAAAGGCAGTTTCAATAACTGACTTCCATGTACTCTGCTCCCCCGCCTCCCAGGGTTTGTTTCCCGGCTGTCACAAACTCCTGCAGCTGAGGGACAGCTTTGGAGTGCCGTGACAACTGCCAAGGCCTGGGTAACGAAGAAATGAGATTGGCTTCAAAGCAAAGTCTCTTTCAGCTGAAGTACTATCGAACCAAATTCCGGGTGAGTGTGCTCTTGGCAGAACCCAAGTCTTTATTATGCAATGCACTGTGCCACACTTTCCAAAACAAATAAATATAAAGATATCCGAGTAACACAGTAATTATATACTCAATTCTCACTGTAATCTCCACGAGCAAGTAGACTTTTGGAGTTGGGAGAAGTGTTTGGAAATGTCCCATCAAATCTCTCCTGAGCCTACAAGTTCACATTTGCCTGCACAGCCACACTTTTTTCAGTGGTGAAAGGTGGGCTAAGGTGGAGGTTTGGATTTACAGAAGGCTGAAGGCAGCAGGAAGCAGGCTACCCCAAGGGGTTGCACTCAGCTCTCTTCCCTCACACCATTGTCAGAAAAAAAAACAAAAACACTGAGGAGGTACCCCCTCACTTGCTGTGGGATGTTCTGGATGCTCTGAATGTGTTGCTCTGATCAGTTAATAAATAAAGTGCTGATTGGCCAGTAGCCAGGCAGGAAGTTTAGGTGGGACAAAGAGACAGGAGAATGCTGGGAGGAAGAAGGCTGAGTCAGGAGTTGCCAGCCAGACATAGAGGAAGTGAGATGTAAAAGTACCGGTAAGCCACGAGCCACGTGGCAAGGTATAGATTAATAGAAATGGGTTAATTTAAGATAGAAGAACTACATAACAAGAAGTCTGCCACAGCCATACAGTTTGTAAGCAATATAAGCCTCTGTGTGTTTACTCGGTTGGGTCTGAGTGGCTGCGGGACTGGCAGGTGAGAGAGATTTGTCCTGACTGTGGGCCAGGCAGGACTGGAGAAAACTCCAGCTACGCTCACTGAAGGTGACTCAGCATTTCTTCCTCTGACTCGATGAGCAGATACCCACAAGTAGGGAACAGGTCAGACAAAGGGCGCATCCAGACCCCTGAACTCCGCAGAACAACAGTCCCTACAGAGTTACTGAGTTAGGCCATCCCAGACTATATCAATTCCAAGAATCATGAAGTTGTTGTCCACACCCCATCACTGCCAAGCTCTCACTCTGCAGGTGAGGGCACAGCTCTGGTCCAAGTGGGCCACAGAAAAACGTGTCTAGGGGGAACGTCAGAAGACCGCTAAGGCACCGGGACAGTGTATACTGCAGGTTCTCTTTTATCAGGCGGAGAGAATTCCAGAGTGCTTACATACCCAATTCCATTTCTAGTAGCTACTTCTGGAATGTGGATTTAGAAAGGCCTCAGTTTCAGCTTTGAGCCCCTCAGCATGAGCAGGCCTCTTTCTTTATAAGCACGCATGCCTTTCACAAGACTAGGAAAAAAGGACAGGTTGAATGAAGCTGGTGGGTGGCAGCATGCAGGCCAGGCGTTCTGGGCTCACCTAGGCCAGAGGGTCCAAGCTCTGAGTATTTCAGAGAAGATCGAGGGCCCGGGCTGTGCTTTCTAAACCACTGGGCCTATCCACTGACCCCCACCATAATGCCCAGTGTTCCAAAAGGAGACGTCGAGAAGTGCTGAGGAGGCTAGAGAAAGTAGGAGCCAGGGGAAAGCGCCACCATGACGGAAGGGATAAATAATGCCCACTGCCCACACTGTCCACACCTAAATCTCAGGAAAAGATCTTGAGTTGGGGAGGTCATGCTGGGTTATCTGAGGCAATGAGAAGGCTCTGAAAGGCTAAGAGAGCAGAATGAGCCGACCCAGGCTACTGAGAACTTGGCTCCTGTAACAAGTGGATCCAGCAGGCCCAGAAGACATTGACTGTTTCTCTTCCTGGAGGCCCCAACTCTAACTAAAATAGGAGACTTGGGTTGACTGCTTGATGGCCTTGGATAAGGCATGGACTGACATTCTCTGGGGTCTGGTTTCCTACACTGAGTCAGCTGTCATCCGAGCCATGGCTAAGGTCTTCCAGTCTGCAAGCCACAACCATGATTTCTCTAAAGTTACGGTAGTCCTGCTAATGAACGGGACCCTGGAAGTGCATGGTTCCAATCAAGATGGGAAAGACTGTTGGCATGAAGTACTAGGTACAAACAATTTTATGCTTCAGGAAGCTCTTAGGAAAGAGTATTGACATAGGAACACACACAGCCTGGCCAACTTCTTCAACCACCATCCTTGTGCTTCCCTCCAGAAGGCCTGGTTCTGAAAACGCCCACGAGGTAGCAACACGACTGTACAATCCTCCTAGCTCTTGGCAAAGACTGAGCTATGCCTTAAAACAAGGAAAATGTTAGCAAGTACCACATAGCCACAGACACGAAAGACCTCCCCAAATGCACCAGATATTTGGGCACTTGTTTGGGCTGGGGTGGCCTTCACTTTGCAATGGGGCTCTGAAAGAGATGAGTCACCAGGCAAAGCCCTAGATGGCAAAACCAGTGGATTCCCGGAATCTGAGTCACATATGTAAGTGACATTGCTACCAGGTTTGAGGGGTCTTGAGGAAAGCAGAAACAAAGAGTCCAGGACACAGTCAGCAGCAGAACCAGTAAAAGACTCAGCAGAGACAACCTAGAAAGGTGAGCACACCTTCCCAGCAAGCTCAGCCTCCCCATGCATCTGGGAGGGTGGGGGTGGGGGTGGACGCTCTCCCCCTGACATGAAGGGAAGACCCACTATGTTTACGGCCCCAAAGTGTGAGAGCAATGTCTGTAACACTGCATCCTCCAGCCACCACTAGCTGAGCACTAACCACCAGCCGGCCTCTATGAGGCAGGGATTATTCTTACACACCACTTGGAATTTCACATGGGGTCTAGCTCCATCAACTGGTATGATCTGGATGGTGGCTAGGTTAAATAAGAAAGTCATCAGAGCAGGAAACCAAGTAAACGTAACTACACCTCCAACAGAGGCACCTATGCCGGAGTAAGTGGACGTGCCTGCCAGGGTTACTGGATGCAGTCTGCCCTGCCTGGATAAACCATACCTCTAAGATGTCACCCAGCTTTTCCAATCCGGTTTTGCTGCTGCTGCTCTCAATGGAATAGAGACATACACTTACAAGGTAGGCCTAGAATCTTACAGGTTTTTAACAAGTTTTTTTTTTTTCTTCTTTTTTTCTGATTCCTTCCAACCATGTCATCCACATTCTCTCAACAATATTTTAGTGGCATGACCATCTTTATCAATTTCCTCCCTAAGCATCTAACTTATTTTTAATAGAAAATAAATCATGTTTTAAGGGATTACTATGTGATTCAATCACATAATAAGCATCAGGGGCAGTTTGAAGAAGAATGTCCCTCAGACATTTGAATACTTGGTTCCTAGTTAGAGGAACTCTTTGGGAAGGATTAGGAGGTGTGGTCTTGTGGGAAGAGGTGTGTCACTGGGGATGGGCTCTGAAGTTCCAGAAGCTCAAGTCATTCCCAGTTACCTCTCTTGTTTCCTACTTGGAGATAAGGATGCAAGTTCCCAGCTACTGCTCTAGTGCCATGCCTGCCTGCCCGCCCGCTCTCATGCCCCCACTATGATGGGGTCTCTAACCCTCTGTAGCTATGAGCCCCAAATCAAACATTTTCTTTTCTGAGTTGTCTTGGTCATGGTGCTCTGTCATGACAACTGGACAGTCAGTCACTAAAATAGCATCAGCTATTAGAGTCTGGCAAATCTGTAGCTCAGCTGCGGGAGTAGAGCACAGGGCCCTCGAGTCTTGTACAACAGTGTGGAATTTAAACTCTCAGTTCACCAGGTGAGCCTTATAGAGGGCTCCAACTAAACTGATGAACACAATAAATGCATGTGCACACATAAGCACATGCTCATCCTTAAACCCTGACCACAATCAATTTTAGTACTAGTTTGAATCCATGACAAAAATACAACTTTTGAGCCATTCCTTTTAGGAAAACATAGCTTTACTATTTCTAAGGTCATTAAGTTCTCTCCAGGTTGGGGTTGTAGTTCAGAGGGCACAAGCTTGCTTAGCAGGTTCCAATCTCTGAAACTATAGAAAAAGGTTTTCTATTCAGTGAGATCATTCTGTTTTAAGCTCCTAAAGCATGCCCACAAGTCAAAAGAAAAGAAAAAACATAAGCATTTGAGATCTGTCTGAGCATCCTGTTTCGGTAAGCATCCCGCTTCTGCAGAAAGCAGTCTGCAGAACTCCACAACGGGGGCTTCGTCACGAGACCCAACGTGTCAACATTCACTTTCCTTAAAACGGAGTCCCAGGCTTTGCTCCATGTTGTTTGTTCCTATTAACTTATCACCATCCAGTCCATCCCATGAGGTATGCATGATTACTTACAAATGAGAACCGTAGGCACAGAATGGTAAGGAACTTGCTTGAGACAGCCGATTATGAAGTGGCACAGCTGAACATTCTTTCAAGGAGTCTGCCTCTTCCACCCACCACACGACACTACAATAGCACAGCTCGAATTGCTCCTGCTGACAGTAACGCCGGCTGAACTTGCTTTGAGAGTTGTCACACACAAAAGGGACATGTGTTCTCTCTTCCAGGCAGAGATATTTCATAGTCACTCTAACCTCAAGGAAATGGGAAGTCCCCAGTACTAGAGGCCTGTTTCCACCTCATCCTACCGTTGAACTCTGAGGGCAGATGGGGCTGCACAAGTATAAATACCCGGCTAATTAACAGTCCTCCACAGACGTTCTTGTTACTTTATTGAGACTCTATCTTGCCAAGCAACCCAGGCCGGCCATTGTAGGTATATACCATCATGCCCAGCTCCCAGATATGTGATGGTGAAGAGTGAAAGGAATGCGAAGTAAAGGTCCTGAGTGTGCTTTTCAGTTCTGTCATGCACTCCTGTAATGCAGCCTTGAACAAGCCACTTTAATTTTCTAAGCCTCAGCTTTTTAACCTGAAAAATGAAGCAAGAGTCGCTGTGGTTTCCTGACATTTTTAGGAACAAAGAACGCTTTGTTTACTGAGAAGCATGATATGGTGCAGGGCCTGGGGAGGCAGCCCCACCCTTGCCTCCTCCACCCCCTTCTCTTGGGGGTTGGGAGATAGTGGGGCTATCTCAGATGAGTCAGATATCCACAAGGCAAGTGGGGCTCCATGAGATGAAACAGGGTCCCTGCCACATAGACAGGTACATGGTGAGGCAGAGGCTCTCAGATGGAGAGGAGGGAAGCAAATGGCCAGAATGCAGAGGCTTGGAGAATGAGAATTTTGGAAGAGAGTTACCCAAGGGACAGACTAGAGTCACAATGCTAAAACCCTCAAGTGTCAAACGAAGACGTTTGGTGCAGCTGCTACCCATGACTCTGATTCAGGGTGAGCATGTGGTCAGAGGCAAGAGTGCAGAATGTGGAGGGAATAGAGCAGAGCAGGACCAGGAGGGCAAGACCACTGTCCAGGCAGAGGCAGAGTAGACAAGGCCTCATAGTGATCTCTTTAAGTGCTGGTCCTCTGAGGTCTGGACACCTCTGCCATATTCTACTCAGTTCCACTACAAAGTTATGTCTGAAGAAAAGAAAACACACACAAAAATGACTTTATTATATGCAACCAAGCACCAAGGCATATACAGAAAGAGGTATGGGGAGAACATTTGCTGAAACAGTGTATCCTTGGGTGGTCGCTGCTGGGGCACTCTGAACACCCAGCAGGACTGCGGGGCATAGCTGACGGTACTTTGGGTCCTACAGCAGAGCACACAGTTTGGTGCTCCACAAACAGAGTACAAGCCTTCCTACTAACTCCCATTTCTAACTTAAGCCAAGTCTCTTGAGATTCTGTGTCTAAACAAAACAAGTGTATTGCTGCCAACATTCATGAATCACCTCCATTCAAATAATGCATACAACTCAATAATAAAAAGCCAATACTATTTAAAACAGGCAAAGGATCTGAACAGATCCAATGTAAATCTAAAGAGGATGCACAAATGGCCACGTGGGAAAAGATGCTCAACGTTTTTAGTTATTATGGAAATGCAAACCAATTCCACAATAAGACATCAGCTGATTCACACTAGTAGGATGGCTAGGATCAAACGGATGACAGTTGGGGCTGGGGAGATGGTTCAGTAGGTAAGAGTGCTTGCAAGCCTGTGGGGGACTGTCTTGATTACATTCAGTGATGCGGGAAGCGTCATCTGGGTCCCGGACTATATGTAAGAGGAGAAGGTGAGCTGAGCACAACATGCGTGCATTCCTTCCTCTCTGCTCCTGTCTGGATTTGCCTAGCTGTTTCAGGTCCTGACTGCCTTGACTTTTCTCCAGTTGTGGAGTACAACCTGGAATTGTAAGCCCAATAAATACAGTCGCCTTTGTCACAGTGCTTTATCACAGCAACAGGAAATGGAACTAGGATAGTACGCAAGGGGATATTATTTAGTCATGGAAGAAGATGAGATACTTACATACTACTTACTACCTGGGTAAATCTTGAAAACATTACGCTAAGTGAAGAACGCCACATACCAAAGGGTTCATCTTGTGCAATCCCAGTTACATGAAATGTTCAGAATAAACACATCCCCACAGACAGAAAGCAGATTAGTGGTTGCCTACGACTGAAGGCGGGGAGGGAGGGGAGAACGCAAGGGGGTAGGAAAGGATTACATAAATGCTTTCTTTTGGTGCTGATGAAAATGTTCTAAAATTGAGTCAGGCTCACACATGCCTATAGTCTCAGACCCGGGAAGCTGAGACAGCAGGACAGTTAGTTGCAAGTTCAAGACTAGCCTTGGTCATTTAGCAAGACCCTGGCTTAACAAGCAAGCAAACAAACAAACCACCACCAACAAAATGTTCTAAAATTAATTATACAGCTCTAGATATATGAAAAACCACAAAATATTATATATTGTAAATGGGTGAATTATATATACCTCAACAAAGCCTTTCTTAAAAACTAATCAAATAAAACAAACAAACAAAAACCCACCTCCATTCTCACTGGCCCACGCACAGCCAGAGCACAGAACCCCACAGCAGAGACTCGGGCCGGCCCTGAGATTTGGGAACAGGGTGAAGCTGGAGGGGCAAGGAGCCCAGCCCTGCATCTGGGAGCCTTGTCATCTCAGAGCCCGCCCCCTTCAGCTAGTTTCCGTCTCTGTAAAATGTCAGCCATCTGATCTACCACACAGAGTCAAGCAATCAGATGAAACCGTGTGATGATTCTTGGCATGGTACCAGAACCAGAGCAGGCATACTGTTTAAAGCTTTAAAAAAATGACCTATGAGAAAGTGTGCTGCAGAGCACAAAGACCCTTCATAAATGTAAAGTGGCTTTATAATGTCACAGATAAACATATAACCCACATTATAACTCATTATCAAAGAGAATCCATCTTCAATAGCATATGCTACTTCCCAAAGACTCACTTGAGCTCATTACCCCACTGCTTCAGAGAGTAAAAGTTAATGGAATTCGGATGCCCTGGGGCTGGCTGGCGAGCAGCTCGGTCTCCCACCAGCTCTCCAGGGGCAGCTTCCACAGCGAGCACAGTTCTGGCTTTTTCTGCAGAAGGATTTGGGTGCTGGGAAATTATATCTGAAAGAAAGGTAAACAATTGTCAGTTACCCTAAACTTTTGTAGGAAACCTGTCATCCCAGATAAAACACTGACTTGCTACACTTCACAAGAATATCAGCCATATGTGTAGTAGCACATATGCATGCTATATAAAAACATGGTCTGTGGGTGGCTTTTGTGCTCATGAGCTATCTTCATGTAAAGTAGAACCATGCTTCTTGTAGTAAGGTTACGATGTGTTTCAAGGTCACCAAAATTAACTGTTGGTCCAGGGAGAGAGAAAAGGCCAGAATTTTCCTCCAGTCTCCCCTCCCCCCTTTTTTTAAATGCTGAATGCTGTTTATTGAAGGAGGGAAGAGGTTTTAAATACAGGCTTACAGCACTTATAGATCAGTAATGGTGACAGGGTCCATTCACCTGTATTGACAAGGAACAATTTCCAGGATTAAACTGTTAATTGAAAACAGTAAAGCCAAGTATCAGCTTTGTCTACTCTATTGATTCTGTTTCTTTAGGAAAACGGGGAGATTACAGATAGGAACACGTTTTCTAGTGTCTGTGAACCGTGACAGTGAAAAAATAAGCTTTGTCACAGTGCAGCAGCTCAGCAAACTCACAGGCAAGAGCCACGACACCCAAACATGGTTCAAGTTTAAAACTGTTCTTTAAAATGTAAGCTTTGAGAACTGGAGAGCTGGCTCAATTTAAGAGCACTGGCTGCTCTTGTAGAGGATCCAAGTTCAGTTTCCCCGGCACCTATGTGGCAGCTCACAATGTCTGTAACTCCAGTTTCAGGAGATGTGATGCCCTCCTCTGGCCTCCAAGGGTACTGTGGTCATGTGGAGCACTTACAAATACGACACACACACACACACACACACACACACACACACACACACACACACTCATACATATAAACAAAATAAAATAATTTTAAAAAAGTAATCTCTGGAGATGTTCCAGCTTGAAATAATGATGCCCAAGATTTACTTGACAATAACAATATTTATAGCTTAAATAATATTTGCTTCAAGCAACATGCTAATTGTTTCAAAATTAGAAAAGCAGGTAGGGGCAGGAAATGAAAATGTCATAAAATAATAAAAATAGTAACTGATGAAGCCATCTAATAAACACAAAGATAATAATACTGTTACTCATTTTGCATCATGTTTAAAGAAACAATTCTAACAATCCAAACATTCTGTATTCTTCCCAGTGCCAATGTCTGAGAATGAAGAATGTTCGCAAACGGAACTTCATGTTATTTCCTAACAATCAACTTGGTCTACATGTCTTTTTAATAAAGTGCTCACGATATTAATGTGAAACCACAATTAGAATGGAACTTTAGCCACTGACAGCCAAGACGACAATTAGTTTCTAACTGGACCAGCGACCCCCAGGGCTGCTTAGGACTGGCCTCCACAAAAAGCTGGTCAAGACAGCAGGGCCCAAGAATCCTGGGCAGCAACAGCCCTTGGAGACGGATGTCCTAGTTGGGAATGTCTTCTCAAGGCTTTCACTTTGTAGGCAGCTCACTAACTTGACTACTGTCGATGTCAGTGGGAAAGGCTCCAAGAATGTCCTGTAGAAGGGCCTTGAGTGTGACAGGCATCAGGGACCGCTGTCAGGGGGAACAACACTCAGCTTCTGTATAGGCCATCATTTTCTTACCCACTAAGCACTGAGGGAATAGCACCAAGAGCTGTTACCCTAAAGAAAAGAAGGTCAACATGGCAAGTCACCACAGAACACATGGAGTCCTGGGAGTCAGACCCTTGCTCTGGGTTTGAGGGTTCTAGGAGATGCCTGGGGACTGCTGGAGGGAGAGGAGGATAAGCATATGGTTGCTCGCTTCACTTAAATGTTGGGGTTCTCCTTAAGCTTTCATTTGGAAAGGGGATCTAATGAGAAATGGACAAAGTTTGGCCACCGCTAATTCAGCCCACTCTCTAGCTACTGTGTCAGGACCCTCAAAACCTGAACCAGGGATAAAAGAGTCACCTGCTTTGGCAGTGACACACATGGCTAGGAAGCAAAGAAGACATTGGTCAGCACTTGAGAGCCAAAATACAGCAAGCACTTACCACCTCTGAGTACTTGTGTTAGTCCATGGGCACACAGGGGTGGAGGCTCTACTGTGACTTCAGAGAAAGGCAGAGCTGTCCTACACACTTTCTGAAGGTTGGCCTCTCACTGACCCAACTTGAGTAAGAGCATGGCAGTTCTAAGCCTAGCCAGGAAACAAGCAACCAGCCGTACACACTGCTACTGTGAGCAGGTGCAGTACTCTTTCCTGTGTGGGCTGGCAGCGAGGTCGTGAGGCCCCTCAGGAGCAAGGGCTGACACTCGCGGAAGTGGTAAGGTACCCATCACCATGAAAACCCAGGGCTTGCAACAAACCACTGTCCACCCAAGAAGGACATTAGAGGTGCTGGAGGATGAGGGGGGGGGGGCAGAAAGGGTCTTGAGGGAGACCAGCTGCAGAAATGATTTCTACTGGGATCTTGTGTAAAAACCATCTTTACAAGTCATCACTTTACTTGAAAAAGCAGCAGCTTCCTGGCTGGGTATGCTTATTTAGTTCTTTGCTTATTAATTTTTACACGTTTGAATACTTTGCCTACATATATATGTTTACCATGTACATGCCTGGTACCCACAGAGGTCAGAAAAAAATGTGAGATCCCTTGGAACTGGAGTTGTGGATGGTGGTGGACTACCATGTCGGTGTTGGGGAAAAGAACTCAAGCAAGTGGTCTTAACTGATGAGCCATCTCTCCAGCTCTGAGTATATTTTTATGGTCACTGAAGTTTCAGTTTACTGTTGCCTGTTTTTTATTTGGTTTGGTTTTCAAAAACGCTTCACCCAGAGTGGAGCTGCTGGCTTCTCTCCAGTATGTGCCATACAGTAGCATTCAGGAGCCTCTAGGGCAGCAGGGGGCAGCCTCTAACATTAGGACACAGGGAGCTGCTCGGAGCCGCAGTGGCAAGAGAAAAGCTGCCCTGGAAGGTGTCTTCCACTTTTTTTAGGCATCTCCAATGCTGATGAAACCTTGAAGAGAGTTTAGACCGCACTTCCTGGGGCCCTCCTCTACAGCAACCCCTGGATTTCACTGACTCAGCTTCCTTGTAATGACGTTTCCTGTCACAGCTCTCCCACAAACGTGCCTATACTCATCTGACCTGCCTCTCAGTCTGTCCTCTCCCTTCCTGCTCTCATTTTGCCAGAAACTTCTGCAGACAACAAAGTGCATGCATGTCCCAGAGAATTCTCATGGTGAAGATGGCCATTCTCTTCACTCCAATGAGGGGGTTGGGGGCAAGGAACTGGTTTTATTATAGTAGGTAAGGGAGGATCAGATAGGCTTAATGAGGATTAAGCCTTTGTGCTTGCTAGGCCAATCCTCTACCCCAGCCTCCAAAAGGCATCAAACTGAGTTTCAACCCAGATTGCGAAGGAGGGAGTGGTCAGAAGGAGCAGGGACATCTTCATGAGGCTGTAGTTCCCACAGAGAGACAAGAAGCCACAGGGTTTGGAGAGCCCCTAGGGCGGGACCAGCGCTGGCCTATCTGTCCGTGGTTCCCACCAAGAATATATACAGCCTGAGACCTGGGGATCTGACTGATGGATGCACTAATAGCAAGTAACTGACACCGAGCAGCGGAACGGCTCAGGTGAAAAGGCTACCGTTGCTGGCTGACGGGCCAAGGACAGCAAGCTGCTGGGAGGCAAGGATGGCTTCCTGAGGGCTGAGGAAACGATGCAGAAGGCAGCAGAGGCCTCCACAGTTCTCAAGGCCTGACACTTGAGGTTCCTCCTGACCTTCCCCTTCCTGCCGTTTCCCGGTAAGTTCCTGACTTAGTGGGGCACGCCAGGCTCAGCTCTCCTCTCTTCTCTCCCATTCATTCATCCCTGATCTTCAGCAATCTCAGGCCCAGCTGCTATTTATAGCCACAGCAACCCCTGCCTTCACCTGTACAGACTACTCAAACCTTCAGCCAGGTTCAGGACACCCCCTTGGGACCAAACGCTGGCCAGTTCTGGCCAGTTTCCTTTCAGACCCCCCCTCTCCCGGGCTTCAGCTGCATTTTCACTCCACGGATCATCTCCCCCACGTTCTCTCTCCCACAGCCTGACTTCCAAAGAACCTGGCTCTGAGAAAGAACATCTCGTTTCTCAGAAGGGGATGGATGCCGAGATGTGCTGAATCATGGTCATACAAGCCTCTCAGAGACAACACTGCTATACAACGGCTCATACGTGAAAACTGCAGAGTATTTCATAGCATTTCACAAGCAGGGTGATACAGACACACGACCGTGATCACTGCACAGGACTGGCATTAGAAGATGGCACTTGATTATTGTGGTTAGTGCCAGCTCTGTGCTCTACCCACAGGCCTCCTTGTAGCCTAAAGGCCTAGAGCAATGATTCTCTGTGGATCACGATCCTGCATATCAGGTATTTACATTACAATGTATAATAGTAACCAAGCGAGTTATGAAGAAGTAGCAACGAAAAATAACTTTATGGTTGAGGGACTGTATTGAAGGGTTGAGAACCACTGGCCTAGAGGAACCCCTGCCCACGCTGCTGAGTCCTGTTCACACGGAACTGCAGAAGGTGTGACAGTTAAAGGAGGTGATGCACTTCTGCAGAGAAAGAAATGTCGTCACCTCAAGTGTTTTCACAACACAATTTTCTTAAGAAATATTAACCACGCACAGGCACTCAGCCCACTAAAACCGCGAGCCAGAAGAAAGAGTCACCTGGCCCTGAAGTAACGTATGCGCCTGGGAAGAGAGAAGGCAGCGTCATGAACACATGCCTGAGTCTCAGGAAGCCTCACCAAGAGCGGGGTCCCAGCAGCTCTTTCTTCTAAGGTCTTGTGGAGAATGAAGTAAATGAGTGGACTGGACAGCTACATTAAATCTGTATTCAGTATGTGGATTCATTCTCAAATACTATGAAACCCTGAAGGCAGACCCTTGATTCTTAATGGCTATGAATATCTCTACATGTAGACAATGGACTGTTTATCTTCCCAAAGTAATAATTTGAAGCTAGGTCCTTTATCCAACCAACTCCGGCAGACAATGGGGTGGTGCCTGAGGCACACTTCAGAAATCAGGCTGTGAAGGGATAACAGACAGAACACATAAAAAGGCACAAGGTTACCCCCTTTTTAATACCTGCCTGAAAAACTGAACCACCACACAGGAAGAGTCTCTTACTCCAAAGACATGAAATACAGAAACACAGGCAATTATGGGTCAGTGCCAGTTCACGACCAACTGTCCATCCCTGCTTCTTGAGAGTCTGTGGTTTTGATGGCCATACGCTCAGTTGACCCACTTGGCTCCCCATATTCTCTTGTAGCCATTTGATATAACCACGAGGAATAGCCACGTGAGAGTCACTGCTAAAGAGAAGTGGAAGGTCTCTGTGAAAGCGTCCTCCTGTGATATGAGGGCCACCCCAGCGACAGTGAGCATGAGTCAGGAACTTAGTCCTAAGCATGGGACAGTTAGACGTGGCTGAGGAGTCAGCGCTCCAGCTATGAATTGCTCATAAGAGGAAAAAAGAAATGATGTTCTTGTTAGTCCAGTTTCCTATTAAATGCAGTGAAACACAATCCTCACCCATTCAAAATCGCATTGTCAGGGATGTGTGCGTGTGCATGCCTGTGTGAGCATGCGTGCCTGTGGGTGTAGAATTATCTCTACCCTCAGCAATGTGCTTTCCCTTTCAATCCTTGCGATGTGGAGAGTAGACAAACTTGGTTTTCACGGCACAGTGTGCAGTCTTGCAGTCATGGGTAAGTGACTTGCTCAGAACCTGATGACCAGTAAATATCAGAGTTAAGACTTTAAGCCAGACCCACAAGGCTTCCAGACAGGACCGCCTTCCAGGATAAACACTCCATGCAAAGTGTCAATTCTGTCTGCCTTTCTCCACACTGACTTTAGGTGCCTGGAGAGTCATGATGGGTAGACACTCAAGACTACAACGTGCTCCGCTGGGGGATGTGACCGGGAGACTAGAAGACAACAACAGCACACCAGTGCTATGAAAACCAGTCCTCTTCCAGCCAGGCTAGGTTAGCACAGTTAGGCTAAGGTGGGCTGTGAACCACAGCATGACCGCAGAAAATTAAAGGACATTGCCGTGTAACTACAACATTTATCTTTTAACCAGTTTTTTTCCTTTGATGATAAAACAAAAGGGTCTGAAATGCAGTTCTCTTTAAAATTTATGTGTCTATGTCCATGTGTGCATATGCCATGTATGTAGCGGTGCCCACAGGGACCAGAAATGGGCACTGGATCCTCTGGAACTGGGGTTACAGGCAGCTGGGAGCCAACTGATGTGGGTGCTGGGAACCCAACTGAGTCCTCTGAAACAGCAACACGCATTCTCAACCACTGAGCCATCTCTCTAGCTCCTGGTCTTCTAGACTTTCTACTCAAAAATGTTTCACTTTCTGGTTTTGAAAATAGCTCAAGGGTTCAAGGTTTCACTATTTGTCCTTCCTTATAATTCCTATCTAGAATTCAGAAGACATTTAAAGTTAGTTATTTCTATACATACAATTTTTAAAACTCCACTGTGCTTTAGATAAAAACCTAAAATTTTAAGGCCAGCCAGCAGGCTCTCTCTGTCTATTTCGGGTCTGGGTGGGCCTCCAGGCTGAGCTTTGCTGGCCCCTGCAGCCCTACTGACCTGCAGTAATGTGGAAGGACCCTCTCTGGCTCTTTCCTCCACTTTTCTGTCTCTTTACTGGCTGAGTCCTGGCCATCTTGTCCCAAAGAGACCCCAATAAGCCCAACACTGAGCTCGGCCCATGCAGGGGCTCAGGCTGCCTTAAACTTCTCGCTTTTGTCTGCACAAACACTTTGGCTCACAGGAACACTTGAGGGGAGAGAAAGGGAACCAAATGTGAGCTGGAGATGACTCCTCTGGCTCCCCAACCTCACCATTTTGGTTTGCCAGGAGGCAGGACAGACACAACAGAGGAACCCCAAGACAGGGTACTACCTCTCTGCCCTCCTTTCAGCTACACATCTGAGTCCTTGCTCGAGAGGAGTGATCTGTGTCCCCAGAGTGGAGGCAAATGGAGGATCTTCAGTGCCAAAGGTGTAAGTCACTAGCATGGAGGCTGCCCATGCCCCTACAGTTCCTTCCCAGTGTCCCGAGTGACCTTGAGACTGATATAGAACTTCTTATCACGGAAAAGACACAGGTCATCCTCAGCTGCAGAGTGAGTTTGAAGCCAGCCTGGGCTATATAAGACCCTGTCTCAAAAAACAACAAAACAAATAAAAAGATAAAGATGCAGCTCGGCTGGTAGAGCTTGCCCACCACTCCACAGGGCCCCATAAACCAATACAGTGGGGCAAACACATAATCCAGTGTAAGGAGGTCGAGGCAAGAGGATCAGGAGTTCAAGGCTAGCTTAGATTACAGAGCCTGCCTCAAAACAACGAAAATAAAAATTAATAAAATAAAACCAAACCAAACTAAGCCTCAGGCAACAGGAAGCCACTTCTAAGCTAGAGAGGGGCATGCACTTGAATATAAAGCCTTCCCTTCCACTCGGAGGAGAATCAGAGTTCTAAGACTCCAGGGCAAAGGCTCCTAGAAAATCATCCACAGGTACAAACAAGGCAGTATCCTCTCACTGACTAGTATGGACAGTCTGCTAAAAAACGCCCAACCAGGAAAAGCAAGGCTAGAAAATCCTAGTTTTAAGACGGTGAGTGATTCCAGAAAAAGACAGCTGCTAATGTGCCCAGAACTCCGATGCCACTGCCCTCGCTCTGCTGAGCAGAGGGTCATACATGCTTTATGGAGTGCAGACCACAGCTCTTCATGGAAGTGCTACAACACCCCTGTACTGGTTTTAATTCGAATGTGCACTCCTTTGTAGTGCTAGTACAGGCCAGGCATGGTGTCATATACCTTTAACTCCAGAACCCCAGAGGCAGACGTAGGTGGATCTCTATGAGTTTGAGGTCAGCTTGGTCTACATAGTGAGTTCCAGGCTAACCAAGGCTACATAGTGAGACTCTATTTCAAAACAAACAAACAAATCCTAACTAAGTAAGAATGCTCGTATAGAGCCGACAGGATAGCTCGGTGGGGAACTGTGCTTGTTGCTGGGGCTGATGACCTGATTTGGATCCATCTCCAGGACCCACATGGTAAAGGAGAGGAGTGTCACCTGAAAGTTGTCCTCTGACCTCCACATGCTCACCATAGTACATACAGGTGTACACACACACACACACACACACACACACACACACACACACACACAAATATAATTTTTAAATTGCTAGTACAATGCCCTGGCCATTTCAGAGCTCACTTCAGAGCTCAGGAGCTCCAGGCTTGTTCTAACATGCTAAGAGGAGGGAGCCACAAGAAATAGCCTTCGGAGAGGGAGAGGTAGGTCTGCAAGATGATCTGCAAATAACTGCCCCATTCTTTCTAGAGGGCTCAGTACAATCAACAATCATGAGAAGGTCATGGGGCTTAAGTTTTGCTTTTCAAGTACAAAAGCACATTCTCTCTAGGGTACAAATGGCCAGGACTTACTAGGACCCGTGAAAATGCCATGAATCTGCAATAAAATACAATCAGTGCTTAGCTCTTCAGGCCTTCCTAAGAAATACTAGAAAATAACCAGTGGAATGCCGCTTCTTTCCTGGCACATTCAAAATGCAAAGCATTTGGAAGTTGGCCCAAGCATGAAGACATAGGTGAGTAGACTTCGTCATTAATTATGGTAGAAGGTAAGCTAGCCTTGGAGCCAGATCAGAAGGTATATGCTGTGGATCATGATTTCAGTTACACACAGATGTTGTCCTCCATCTCTGCAATATGCCTGGCATCTGCCTTGCCTGATACCCAGGCCAGTACTAGCTTGAAAACGGCTCTGTCCCTGGAGCACCTCACCTGGCACTGTGGACTGCAGTCCAGTCATAAGGGATTGCCATTATTTTCAGTCTGAATTCATTTTCACTCACTGCTCATCTGAGTTGCTGTGTCAAATGGCTACCCAGAAAGAACAGACAGGGAACCCTCCCCTTGTGTCTTACCTGTGCTGTCTCTGGCTACGAGGCCCTTAGGAAAATCTCCTGGAGTTGGGGAAGTCCTGCTGTCCCATTTCACCATGTCCAGGCTGTTGCAATATTCCCATCTCTTCTGCTGAAGCTCCTGTAGCCAGTAAGTCATGAGCTCACGATTAGGAGCCTAGAACGAGGGAGGGGAAACCTTGTTAGAGCCATCAGTAAAACAAAGATCTTAAAAAAACATCTGTGTACAAACTGTACAAATGGAAGAGAGCAGCATTAGGAAGAGAGCAACTTGGTTGCCCAGAAGTACACGATGGTTAAGACTCTACTGCTGGAAAACCAACCACACACTTCAGACACAGAACACACAGACATAAAACTGAACTGAGCTGATCCTTCCTGCTATCTAGCTTTCATACTGCTAAGCCAGGGAGAAAAGCCATCAACACTATCACCCAGATGTGAACCCCCAACCACAATAAGTGTACTGGTGCAAGGTTGGCATGATTATGATGGGAGTAACTGGTGGTGTGAAAGAAAATGGTCCCCAAAGGCAGGGGCACTATTAGGAGGTGTGGCTTTGTTTGAGAGAGTGTGGCTTTATTGGAGAACATGAGTCACTGTGGAGGTCTCATATATGCTCAAGCCACACCCAGTGTCTCAGATCACTTCCTGTTGCCTGCAAGATACAGAATTCTCCAGTACCATGTTTGCCTGCATGCCACCATACTTGTAGCCACCATGATGATAATGGACTAAACCTCTGAACTGGAAGCCACCTCAATTAAATGTTTTCCTCTATAAGAGTTGCCATGGTCATGGTATCTCTTAACAGCAATAGAAATCCTAAGACAGAGGTATATGGAGGGTGAGCTGGTCCTCCTACTGCTCCCTGCCTACCTCTGTGACCACTCAGGCTCTGGAGAGATCCAGGACAGGGATGCACCTCAAGTCAGGGACAGGGTAGGCACCTGCCTGACTTCCCTCCTCCAGCCTGCACACCTACTGTCACTGGATCTGGGCTCAGATGCACTAGTTGCTCAGCACACTTGGAACACACTTGTTGACAGACACCCATTGCTGACCTCTCCAGTATCCCCTGCAATGCAGGCATCATGGGAAATCTGCTTTTCCTCAAGAAAACTTTTTCTACTTCAGTCTCTGAAGACTAACTAGGAACAATGAGTAACGCCTCAGTCATCTCTCACTGAAGTCCTGGGGCAAACGACCTTACATTCCTTTGTGTTTGGCATATTATCAGGTTGCAGAAATCTGGCCAATCAGGCATCAAAACATCCTTGAGGCAGTGATTATCAAGGTTTGCTGCCTTTCTAAAAGAAATCTAGAAATCAGGGCCAGGGAGATGGTTCAGGGGTAAAACACTTGCTGTGTAAGCAAGAGGAGCAGGGTTTGGGTCTCCAGAACCCATGTTAAACCCATGGATTCTTTCCCAGAGAAGGCTGGCTCGCCAGACTAGCTGGAATCTGTGAGCTCAGGGTTCAGAGAGACACCCTGCCTCAATTAAAAAAAGTAGAGTGATCCAGGAAAGACATTCAATTGAACCCTGAGCCTCCACATACACATGCTCACACATGTCAATATGCTCACACATACACACAGTCACAAACAACCTAGGAATCAAATGGATATGGTGCTTCTGTTTATGTCCACAGTGCTGCTGTCAGCTGAGGTCACAGGTGCTTCTTTTCTTGCAGTGTGCAGCGGTAACTGCAGTGTGAGGTGGCAACTGCAGTGTGCAGCGGTAACTGCAAACACTCATAACCAGTCCAAGGGCTGAAAATAAATGACTATAAAATGCAAAGCCATCCATGGGACATCTCTCTTACCCCTTCCAAGGCTCGGGAGATAATGTAAAAGAAAGGGCAGAAAGATTTAAGAGCCAGAAGAAGGGGTGAAGTGTTACTTTTCTAGTGTTCTCTAAGACACAAGCTAAACTTGCTGGTCTTGGATCTAAGAATCTGGTGCCTTGAGCTGGGCAGTGGTGGCGCACGCCTTTGATCCCAGCACTCTGGAGGCAGAGGCAGGCGGATCTCTGTGAGTTCGAGGCCGGCCTGGACTACAGAGTGAGTTCCAGGTAAGGCACAAAGCTACACAGAGAAACCCTGTCTCGAAAAACAAAACAAACAAACATACAAAACAAAACAAAAAAAGAATTTGGTGCCTTGAAAAGATGAGTCTGGTTTCTTATGTTAAGTTGTTGCTGTCAACATAAAACCCTACATAAAAGACCAAACCAAACATCTTGGAAAACCACCCTGGCTGTCTCCAGAGTGGATGTGATGTGAGAGGTAGGGGCAGAAAAGGACTGTGTGGGCACAATCCTGACATGGTAGCATCTAATGCCTCTAAGAGCTGTGATATGAAATATCCGTTCAGAGAAGGGAGCTTGGCATGCCTCATTCAGTCAAGGAGGAACTGTTCTTGACAGCTGCCTAAGTACCAAGTGATGCTCCAGCTGCTACCACAAGTTCTTATGCCTAGGCCACCATAGCATCAAATCCAGAAGCCACTCACTCATAGATGAGTCTGGCTCTGGCCCTCTGTTCCTTCTCTTGGACCCTCAGGACTGCTCTCCCTTCAACTCAGCTGGCTTTCAATGCAGTGCTCAAAATAATACTACACTAAATCATTTAACTTTAAGATCGTTGGTTTCATCAGAAATTTCCCTTTTTAATTAAAAAAAAAATGAAGTGTCAAAAGATTTATTGGCCATTTTATACGCTAGCAGTCCAGATATAATGTATATTGTATGAAAGAGAACACTTACTGGTCCTTTGCCTGTCTAGACTTTTATGTCTTTAACTGTGCAAACTTTTCAGCAGACCTTTTAAGGGCCCACCACAACAGGAAACATTACTGGGGAGCCTGGCTGGCTACTCTGCAGCAAAGTCAGGGAGCTGGGCTCCACCAGCTGGCAGGGTCTCTCCACTGTGAAGGCCTCACCTCAGCTGTTCACTCCCTGGGACCCCAACCCTTCAGGCCACACTGCTCACCTATCGTAACTCAGTGCAGAGGGCTGGGCAGATGGCTCAGTTGGGAAAGTGCTTGCTTTGTAAGAATGAAGGCCTGAGTTTGATCCCCAGAATCTACATCAGAAAAAAGAGGAAGGAAAAGAAAAAACGGGGAAGCAGCAGCAGCAGCAGCAGGACACAGCAGCAAGTCTTTAATTCCAGTGCTGGGGAGGCAGAGCAAAGAGGATCCCTGAGGCTTACCAGTCTAACCTACTTCAGGCCAAGGAGAAACCAACACACACACACACACACACACACACACACACACACACACACACACACACACACGCAAGAACGCACAAAAAAATTCCAATCAACCGATCAACTAACCAAACCAACAAACAAACAAACAAAAAAAAAACAAAAAGAAAAAAAAGAAAATGTGGAAAACACCCAAGAACAACAGCCAATATTGTCCTCTGGCCTCTGTATGAACACACACACACACACACACACACACACACACACACACACACACACACACACACCCCTGAACATGTGGTGCATATGTCTCTCTGTTTCTCTCCTTTCCTTCTCCCCCTCCTTCCCTCCTTCTCTCTCTCACACACACAAACTTACTCAGTACACTTAGAAACCATAAACATTCTCTGAGCCATGACCCCATTCCTAGGAACTGACCCCAAGCACTGCTAAGGATGAAAAGGGGACAATGCATGTACATTAAAGACTGGCAGTCAGCACTGGGGACACAGACCTTAAGGGGACCCACTGATTCCTTTGCTCAAACACTCGGAGAGCAAATGTTTTCTTCCACCTAGCAAAAAACGATGACACACATGCTCGACACAATCAGCATAAAATGGCCAGCAGGTTGGAGGGGAGACAAAAACCAGATTTTCTTTTAACATGTTAATCCACTGTCTTTTCAGATTGCTGGCTTTCTGAATAATGCAGTTTATAAAGATTAAAAAAAAAAAAGGCAGAAAGAAAGAAAAAGAAAGCCCAGTTACATGACTGAGATATCCTTCATTCTACGGTCTGAAAAAGTCTAGTACAAATTCAAAGCATGGCAAAGAGATGATAAAATTCATCTAAAGTTCAGTCTGAAATAATGGGGGTGGAATTGTCCTACCATAGTAAAGCATGTTATAAAGCCACAATAATTAAAGCAAGAGTATATACTGCTAGCAAATCAAAATACATGGTTCTGGTTCAGTATGTAGAAGAGTATTTAAGTACCATTTCAAAGCAAACCAGTGGAGAAAGGATTAACTATTGAATAATGGCATTGCCAACCAGTCATACATCTGGGAAGAAATCAAATCACTGCGATTATGACCTACATGAGAGACCTATCGCAGTGGAGAATTATCTCAAATTTGATCTAAGATTTAATAAATTGAATACAAATCATCAGATGAATGAAATAGTAAACATGATAAATTAATGAATGGAATAAACCCCACTAAGTTACAAGAAGATGTCTATGTAATTAAGATTGTGTGTCTCTTTTTGCCTCGTGAGGCAAGAGATACTTAGATTTCTACAGCACTTTTAAGGAGATGAAGGAATGCCTGGGCTTACAGAGCCACGTAGCAGAGCAGCAATTCATGGGGAAGGGTTTGGCAGAAATCTTGGACAGCAAACAGTGAGGTCCAATCCTCGGCACGATCCTACCCAGATGTGAGCTGTGGTGCAGTGCCTAAGGAAAACAAGCCACTCCTTTAGGACTGAGCCCTGAAATGACAGCTAGAAGGACAGACTTCAAATGGCAAGTCACCAGCTGCTTCTCCCCCTACAACCCTAGGGAGCTGGCGGGCTCCAGGCTGACAGTTACAGAGTTAAGTCTCTCCCCTAGCAACATGGAAGAAATGTCTTTGCATTTCTATTTTCTTGGAACAGAAAGTCTTTCTAAAGCTACAATGTAAGCAAGCAATGAAAATGTCTGTGTGACTAAAAATGCCAGAAATAAAATTAAAAGCAACGAGAAACTGAGAAGAAACCTGAAGATCTGAGTCTGATGTGGAGTCTAGGGCTATCACAGCTTTGCAGGGAATCCTGGAGGGTGTTCTGCTTACCCAAAAACAACCTTATTCTTCCGTACTTTTATAGAAGTACATTTTAACTCTCCTCCCCCAGGACAGGGTCTCACCAAGTAGCTGTAGCTGGCCTGGAACTCTCTATGTAGGCCAGTCTGGACTCAAATTTAGAGATCCACTTACCTCTGCCTCCCAAGTGCTTATTTAGACTTCAGTTTTTAAAGGTTTATTTTATGTTGTATGTATGAGTGTGTGCCTGTGCCTGTGGAGGTCAGAAGAGGGTGTCAGATCCCCTGGAACTGGAGTTATAGATAGTATGACCTGCCTTGCATGTGCTGGGAACCAAACCCGGTTCTCTGTGAAAGCAATGAGTGCTCTTAGCCATTAAACCATCCCTCTGCCCCCACACTTAGACTTTAATGTCAAGTAAGAATGACAACACAGATACACTCCTGTGAAGAATTTGGGAAAAAAAGAAGAAAATAAAGTAATCATAACCACATCACCAGAAATGGTCCCTCCCAAAACTTTGGTGTACTTATTTCTGAACATTTTTCTCCCCACAAATACATATATCTGTTTTCTTTAAAAAACTGCAATGAAGTGTAGGTTCTCCAGTTATCTATACTGGCATGTTAGTAATGTAACACGCTACCAATTAAACAATTACCAGGCACTGGGCTTTTCTGCTACACACTCACTTAACCCTCACAATATTCTCCCCAAAGAGAAGCATCTACCTGCCCGTGGAGCCTAAGCACCTGGCTTCATACCACTGCTCTTCCAACCAATAGCTGGGTGAGACAGGTGCCTTGTTTACCCAAACCCTGGATGCCTCCTCGGTTAAACAGATGTCACACCAGGATCCTGCTCCAGGCTGGTGTTCTCAGTGACTGGTGCGATACCCACTATCTACTGCACTGTGCTTCCCAAGCTCTCACAGCCAGCTTCACAGTCAAATTCAAAGCTGAGTCTGTCCATGTCCCACTCTCGAGGAGGATTAGAGTACGCCCAAGGCAAACTCCATTCTCAGTACCCCAGCAGGAAACACAAGTTCCTCTATGGCTTTCCCCAAATGTTGAAAGGCTGATGACCTCAAACAACACTGAAGATCAATTTAAAACCCCACAAGGGTGCTGGTGTTAGGGGCACACCAGAGGCCATGCACTCATCAGTGCACAGGGCCTCGAGCATGGCCCCCTGAGACTAAGAGATCAAGACCATCAATCAGTCCTTAATGTGCTTTCACTGGACACTTGCAACCGTAATTCTATTCTAAGGTCATTGTTTGGAAATAAAAAGCAGCAGGCCTGTGGTTAAAGGTGTTCATTGTTCTTATATATGACATGGGTTCAATTCCCAGCACCCATATGGCAGCACAAAACCATTCATAAAACTCCAGCTCCAGGGAATCCAACACCCTCTTCTGACTGAGGGTACCAGGCATGTTTATGGTATGCAGATATACAAGCAGGCAAAATACTCATATATGCTGTGGGATAATGTTTTTGTACACTGGTTTAATAAAATGCTGATTGGCCAGTAGCCAGGCAGGAAATATAGGAGGGATAAGCAGACAAGGAGAATTCTGGGAAGAGGAAGGCTGAGTCAGGAGACGCCAGCCTGCCATCCAGGGAGCAGCATGTAACAGCACACAGGTAAAGCCACAGAACATGAGGCAACATACAGATGAACAGAAATGCACTGAGTTTAAGTGTGAGAGGTAGTCAGTGGTAAGCCTAAGCTAATGGCCAAGCAGTTTTAATTAATAGAAGCCTGTGTGTGTTTACTTGGGTCTGAGCAGCTGCAGACCGGGTGGGGCACAGGAAAACTTCAGCTACACATATACATAAAATAAAATAAATATTTAAAAATAAAATGGGAAGAAACGGAAAGCAGCAAGCAATCACAGGCCACATCTAAACAGACGCAGAGAAGGTACAACAGCTTCGCAGGCCCACCAGGTCTGCTGTACTTGGGCTGACGCCCTGGCCGAGCTCTCAAACTCATTTGATCCAGTCCTCTGTGGCAGGCCCTCCGACTGGACAGCTACCCCTAGTCTTCACTTTCCAAATCCTCTTCTGACCCCTAGTCAATGAAGTTCTGCCCGCCCCATGTCTAAAACCCTTGGATGTTTTCAAATGCCAAGTCATGTGGCTGAGGATAGGGTCCACTTTGCCCACCCTCCACAGGACCATGACCTTTCACACATTGGCTTCCATGAGCTAATGAATCTTATGATGGTATACTTATTTCCTTAAAATAGGTATACATTTTTCTTTCTTTTTTGAGAACACTCAATGAAACCTACTTACTGTTAAAGAGCTGGAATTCTTGGCCCTTGATAGCTCAATTCTTAAACTTAAGAAAGGGTATATTTATTTCGAAGGAATGTCTAAGGTACTTTGCCCATAAGCAATAAAAATTGTACACAGCCTGATAATATAAAACAAAGTTCAAATGGATGGCAGACTAGTTTCCAATTTTCCATTTGAGTGTTTCAAAATCATGCATGAGTCTAGAAACAATCTCAAGGGTTCGGACTTCATACTAATGGAAAAATGAGTGTTTTTCCCTTGGAAGATTTTTAAAATCTTCAATTTGAACCCAAGTGAAAGGCCAAGGCAACTAATACGGGGCCTCTTGCTCCTCAGAAGACAGAATGCAATTTCACAAACTCCACACATCCAGGGAACAAAATAAATTCTCATTTGTTGTGTTTAAGTTGCTAATTAAATTTAGCATTTTCATATATCTTATGAAAATAACCACCCAAACTCTAACCCAAATTCCTTTTCGAGAGCTGGATGGTCCAATTCCTTTTCGAGAGCTGGATGGTTCCCATGCCTCTAACACGCAATGGTGGGTGGCCAGCTGATGAATGCTGCCATCTTTAGTACTGGAACAGTCTGCTCTTAAAAGCAACACTTGTGCTAGCTTGGGCAGCACGTATATTGAAACTGGACCGATACAGAGAAGATTAGTATAGCCTTGTGAAAGGATGACTAAATCAATCTGTGAGGCATTCCATAACTAAAAACAAAATCTTTAGAGAAAAGCCATTTCTTAATACTGTAAGAGACGGCAACCAGGTATAGTGGCTCACACCTGTAACCCCAACATTCAGCAAAACTTTTGGGAGTCTGTGGCCAACATGGGCTACACAGCGGGTTTCAGGCCAGCCTGGGGCTGCAGTGGGAACCTGCTGTGGGGAGGAGAGGCATGTGCTGGTGTTGGACTTTGAATAAAGCCTATGAGCAGATCAGAGAACAGCAAGTACAGAAGGACGGGAGCAGCAGACATGGCCAGCTTGGGAGGGGCTGGCCGACAGTCTCTCAGCCTAGGCTGCCCACACAGACACAGGCAAGGTTCATCAGGATGCAGGCAAGGACAAGGCCACCCCCTGGCCCTGCTCTTCCTCTCAGGAAATGGTAAAGTCTGTTAAATGCTTTCTGTTTTAGAGAAAGGGAGCACTGGAGGCCTCCAAGTGACCAGAGAGCTACATTCCAATGGCTCTGCTACTGCAAAGTCAGGGAGGACCAGGGCAAGTAAGAACTCCTGTGGCCTCAGCCAGGGGTCTGCTAGACAGCTCTGTTCCAACACTGCCTCCTCTGAGAGCATAGAAACCCAGAATGCAAAGTCAATTGCACCTACAAACCACAGAGTGCAAACCTGAGTTAAGGCCTCACTGGCTTCCGCCCACGCAGTTCTGTTATTTCTGTTCTACCACCAGAGAGGGGGTGACCTAAGGTCCATCCCCGGAACTCACACGGTAGAAGGAGAGTACTGATGCTCCAAACTTTTCCTGTGACCTCTACACATGCATCATGGCCACCATCAAACAGTCCCAACAAGAACAGTCACTCATGACACGGAGAGCAGAGAGGAGAGGCCAGAGATCTACAGCGGATGGGCAGTGATGATCACTGGCAATGTAGACTCTTGAGGCCCACACTGGCCCACTGAGCATGGCATCTCTAGGGCAGGAACTCCACCGCTGCACCTTGACAGTACCCAGACTTCCTCTACACCATCACTTCCAGAACCACTGTTCTGAGGAAGCCACATTTCTTCCAAGGACAGGAAAAGTCTTACTAGCATGTTATCTCTGGTACAGCATCCATGTGAGGCCTGGGTAAACTGTAAAGTTCCCTTTCAAAGGGAATGCTAGGGGACTCATTCCATCCCATGGCCAAAGGCCTGCTTCCTCTGGTGAATACTTTACAATGAAGGCACCCCTGAGAGGGATGAGGACAGAGACACCACTGCTTCTGTTGGTCAGTTCCTGCTGGAAATTTACAATCTATGCTGTCCCTTTCCAAACTTTATGCAATTAAACATGCTTAACTTATGCCCAACATAAAATAGTTGCATGTACAATTGTGTGTCTGTATAAAACCAGGAGCACAGCCTGCTTTCCTAATAATGGATATGCACATGGAACAAGTATTATCTAACGGCTTGGACCATGTGTCTGGAGGAGACTTTAGTTCCAAGACTGAGAGTGGGAATCAGTGTCCTCAACGTGTTTATATGCAGGGGAAGGACAGGCTGATCTCTGGGGGCCTCTCTAGTTCTGACTTGGAGGTAATTGGCAGAACACCAACAAGAAATGACCTCCTTGAGAGCCATTTATTTAATGACAGTGCCCTGATCACAATCCAGTGACAGGACAATCTCCTTGAGGCCAGAGGTGATAGTTGACTCAGCTGGATCCCCATCCTGGCCTTATCCTACAAGGCCTGCTATGGAAGGGGCTGGCTGCAATCACATAGAAAAAGTCAGGTCACCTTCCCTATAAGCAGTCTTCCTGAACACCGGAGAGCTGGAAAGGGAAGTAAAACTGGGCTGCCTGCCTAGAAGTAATTCCTTTAATCCAAGATCAACATCCTGATAACACTGGCCTGCTCTCCTCTAGTCAGGGAACACCCAGCCTGACGGCTGGCTTGGGGAAGTCTGCTGGAAGAGAGGCTGCTCTTCCCAGTGGACTGGCCCTGAGACAGCAGAGGAGGTGGCGGCCAAAAGATCCACCTCCTGAAGCCCTTTCTCCCCCTAATTCCAGTTCTCCACACAATCCCAGCAAAAGCTGAGCAAAACACAGGATGCAAACTCATTATAAGGTGCAGACTCTCATCTTCCTGGGGACATTTCTGCAAATCCAAGAGGTACTAAGTCTTTGAGCAGTTCTGCAATTAAACCCCAGGGACGTTTCTTGATGAAATTAGAAAGCGGCCGGGGAAATGGCTGTGGTACGTAAGTGCTTACTGTGCAAGTATAAGGATCCAAGTCTAGATCCCTAGCATATACGTAAAACCCAGGTATGACATGTATGCCTGTGACCCAGTGCTGGGAGACAGGCACAGGCAGATCCCAGGGATTCCCCTTCACTTACCGTGGAGAAATGCCAGAATTCTGTCAGGACCAAAAAAATTTGCAGACATTTGGTATTTAACTCCCAGTATACTGACATATGCAGACAAATATGGCCTCTTTCCAACATTCTTGCAGTTCTTGGATCGTAACAGGTGCAAATTACTTCTAAAATTCTAACACTATTTTTTTTCTTAACTTAATGGAAAGTTTTCACTGATACGTTTACATCAAGATGCACAACACTGGGCCTGGAGAGATGGCTCAGTGGTTAAGAGCACAGGCTGCTCTTCCAGAGGACATGAGTTCAATTCTCAGCACCCACATGGCAGCTCACAACCAACTGAACCTCTAATTCCAGTGGATCCGGTACCCTCTTCTGGCCTCAGCAGGCACACACGCAATATAGTCATATACATAAAATAAAGTAAAGAAACATTTAAAAAGGATGCACAATGCTTAGAACATGGTAATACATACAAAAACAATTGCTAAGTAAATGGACACTACAAACCTTCTATTTGCCATGAAATGAGAGCATATTACCTACCATCACACCCATACCCACGCTACAGTAGCTGAGGGCTCAAAGCATTCCTTTAGCTAACAAACACAGCCTGTACATCTACTGGGTGCCTGGCACCCCTATAAAGCACTAGAAATACAGTGGTGGACCACACAGGAAACTCTTGTGCTCCTACAGGACTCAGTATCAGGTGCTTCTGAAACTAGGAGAGGATGTGATAGTACCAGGGGTAAAACCATCTGACCCACCAGTCCACCCAGGGTGTCTTGTGCTTATAATTAGGTCAGGAACCCTGCAGTCTCCTTGGGGCCTCTCAGCTTCTTGCCCTCTGAAGGCCTCATACATACCAGTCCCGGGACATTAGCTGAACTATGTACCTTTGGTAGAGGGGATTTACAGAAAACTAGTTAGATGTCTCACACTCCCCATTCCCATACCGTAATGTAGGCACTCTATGAAAGCAAAGCAAATTCAGCAGAGCCCCAGCCTAGAAGGACTTAGGGAAAATCCCACTCAGATGTCTCTGGATAACAGAACCCCAAATTCCTAATCAAAACCTCTTTCCCTCTCCCAGTCTGAAAATCATTTCTACAACAGTAGGGTTCTTCTCTCCTTTTGGAACAAAGAGAGTTACCATTTATTTTCTGTTCTGCCTAGAGATGGAACCAGTGGCTGACCATTAAGTACTTCAACCAAGAGACCTGTCTTCTCCCTCAGATCCCTTGGCCAGGTGGAAATCAGTACCGAGTACACTTGGTGCTTGTCTTAGTTAATTTTCTATTGCTGTAACAAAATATCATGACCAAGGCAACCTAAGAAAGAAAGCATTTAATTTGGGACCCAGGGTTCCAGAAGGCAGTAGTGGCCATGATCATCATGCAGGACAGCATGGTAGCAGACAGGCAGGCATGGCACTAGAGCAGTAATTGAGAACTCACTTGTTGCAATAACAACCATGATGTAGAGATGGCTAACTGGGAATGGCATAGACTTTTGAAACCCCAAAGCTCACCCCCAGTGACACACCTCCTCCAACAAGGCCATACCTCCTATCCTTCCCAAACAGTTCTACCAACTGGGGACCAAGCATTAAAACATGAGCCGATGGGGGCCATGTTCATTCAAACCATCACAGTGCTCCCTCCATTTCTCAGGAAACAGTTATCTTGGAAGGGGAAATTAACTGGCAGTGTACATAGAAGGAAAGAAATATGAAGCAGCCAGTTAGTGAAGGCGGCCTTCAGCAATGCCTCAGGGGAGGAAGTCTAGCAATGCAGGGCAGAGTAGGCCCTCCAAAGCTAGCAATAATAGGTGTCAGCAATCTTTGCCATGACAAAGTAAAGATACTTGAAGGCATTGTTGGTGATATCCCCAACTCTGCATTTATTTACTTAAAAAAATTACATTTTCTGTATTAGCATATATTTATTGTATCATAAAAACAATGGGCTTTATTATGACATTTCATATATGTATTCCCATCATCTGTCTATTACACTGAAGATCTTCCTCTTCCCAAGTAGTTTTTTTTTCACCCCCCTTATACACATTCTCATTCTCTCTCTCTCTCTCTCTCTCTCTCTCTCTCTCTCTCTCTCTCTCTCTCTCTCTCTCAACTCTAGATTCCACAGGACAGAGAATATACAACATCTTTCTTTATCAGTCTAGGTTATTTTGCTTGGCATGGTATTCTCTACCTTAACCCATTTCCCTGCAAATGACATAATTTAATTCTTCATGACTGAACAAAACCTCACTGTCTGTGATATATTTTCTTTATCCATTCATGCACTTAACATTTCATTTTATAATGATGACAGTAACGTTCCAGATCCTGTCCAAACACTTCCTAAAGTTAGCTTATCTGACCTTAAATGACAGTTTATAAGTAGGAGCCATCACGATCTAGGGTCTCTTGCTCAACAGCACACAGCAAGCACGTCAGACAGGAATTCACCCAGAGGAGGCCTGACTCCAGGAACCAAGCTCTTAACAGATTCCTAATCTTAGGAGAATTTCCCAACAACAAAATAACTAAAGTCCAAGTATCCTGTGGCCAGCAACTGTCAGAGAAACTCACTTATCCGGCCTGTGGAAAACTGCCTTTCCTCCGATGATCCTGGGGAATGAAAGAAGAAATCGAATTGAGCCTGGTACACAGATTTCCTAAGCCTGATCTACTGTACTCTTCCCTTTGCAACAAGGCTTGTTGCCAAGTCAGACTACAGCAAGTTTAAATCATCAGAAAAGATCCCCTACCAGGCTACTGGCAACCGGAGAGAAACACTCAGGTTTTTGTTGGTAGTACTGTCATCTTCCTGGTTTGAGAGGTATTTGGGAGTTGACCTAGAAACATCCTTCTTCACACCCTGTATCTCCAGGCTCCACCCATGTTTACAGGTTATAAACCAAATCAGAAGACTCTACTTCAAAAGCGAGTGCCATTTTACTGGCACAAAAGTGCTACTCCATATGGTGAGGTTCGGCCAGCGGCCCCCCAAGAACTAGGATGTGCCTGGCTCCACCTCCAGCTTCAGCTGCTTCGCAGGGACTCAAGAATTACTTTTGTTTTTGCTGTTGTTATGCCTGTGGGCACGGGCTCCTATCTACCTTTCTGGAATAAAGAATTCCTTCAAAGGAAGCTCCATGTTGGAAAGAGCACACCCATTCTGAAGGAACCAAGAATGCACTTTCTCACAGGAATGGGATCTTCATACATCACACATCTCCCTGCTCCCAGTACTATTCTGCCCTCCCTTCCCCCATCCTGATCCATCAAGCAGGCTTTAAAGAATTGAATTCCCTTGTCTTTAAAAGACAAACAGGACTGGGGACTGGCTTAGTTGGTAGCGCGCTTACCTAGGATGCATGAAGCCTGGTGTTCAGTCTCCAGCACCACATAAACCACATGATCCTACACTTGGAGGACGAGGCAGGAGGATCAGAAGTTCAGGGCTACACAGGAGCTTAAGGACAGCCTGGGCTACATGAGACCCTATCTCAAGGAAAAAACAAGAGAGTAAGGTGGGTTAAACGGATTGTTTTGAAATAGTGTAGGAGGATTAGTAAATTCTACCATGTGAGGACCCAGCTAGACGGCATCATCTGCAAAGCAGAGTGAGTCTTCAGCAGACTAAATGATTTATACTGATAAATCGGTTTCCCAGCTTCTAGAACTGTGAGCAAGACATTTCTGGTATTTATAAGCCACTCAGTCTATGGGATGTTGCTGTAGCAGTCCAAATGGATTCAGACCACCAGCTGGTCTCCTTATTCACTGATTCCTTCAGCTCTTAGGAACAAAGACCAAAATCCCGCCATAAACCCAAGGACCACAGGTTCAAGTTAAGGAGACGTGGCTGGGTCTCAACATGGTCCTGTACTACCTGAGCCCTCCCACCTAAGAACCAGCCGCTGCCTATTTTTGTACTGTCTAAGAGCAATAAAACTTAACATTTTTAAGTGGTTGGGAAAGAAATCAGAAGAGAAACCTTTTGTGACATAAGATTATCTGAAATTCAAACTTGGGAACCCAACTATACCCAGTAAAGATTCCGTTTGGACTACTACAGAGGGACAAAGTAGCAACAGAGACGGCATGGCCCGTGCAACCTCAAGTATGTATACATGGCCCTGTCCAGAAAATGTTTGCCCCTGCCAGAACAGCGTCCCCAGAGTCCAACCCGTGGGCAAGCAACACTCCACAAACTCTCTCCTCTGGGGAAGGCTGAATTAAAACCTTCTTTTGGCTTCCTGATGCCTGTGAAATCTACCGGTCTTTATTGAACAAACAGCAGCCACTTTCATGACATGTGGCAAAAATGTTTTCATAACATCTGCACATTTGAGAGTTCTCGATGGTCACTTCTAAAGGGCCAGAGGTCACACTAAGATCGTGCTTACTGGTGATGACTTTCTATTCTTCCATGTAATGAAAGTCTGCTTGGGCTCCTTGTCTTGGTTTAGGTATCAGAAATTTAAAAAAAAATCACACACTGGGACTGTGGAAATGGCTCACTGCTCGCTGTGCAGTTTCCAGCACCCACATAAAAAGGTGGGCATAGCTGTATACACGTCTGTAACCCTAGTGTGTGTGTGTGTGTGTGTGTGTGTGTGTGTGTGCGCGCGCGCGCGCGTGCATGTGTGTGTGTGTGTGTGTGTCTGTGTGTGTCTGTGTGTCTGTGTGTGTGTGTCTGCTGGGGTAGGGTGGGGTGGCACAAAAAGGCACATTCTAGAAACTTACTGGCTGGCTTCACTGAGCAACCCTGTCTCAAGGGAATAGGCAGACGGCAATAAAGGAAGATGCCCAATGCCCTCTGGCTGCTGCTTGCATAAGGACGCACATGCACGTGCCATTCACACATATACACCACACATACACATGATGATGATGATGACAACGACGACAATAACAACAACAACAAGGATGTTGTCATAGACTGAGTGGCTTAAACAGAAATTTACTCATCACAGTTCTGAATGCCCAGACATCCAAAATCAAGACACTGGACAATTCAGTTCCTGGCAAGGGCCTGTGAATCCCGAGATCTGGCACCGTCGGAGTCTAACACACAACCCGCTCTCACTAAATGTTTGAGGAAGGTAACTTTTATGCTATGACCTTACAGAGACAGATAATCTCTCCGGCATCTGTCTTTATGGAGCTTAATCTCATTCAGGAAGGCTCCACTTCCCAAATCCATGGTACTCTTGAGTTGGGGCTTCAATATAGAAATTTTGAGAAAGCAATGAATATTTACTCAGTCAACAGCACACCTACTTCGTGCCAGGTACAGTTCTGAGAAGTGCTCAGAGAGCGAGACTGGACACTGCACGGCAGAGACTCCCCATAACAAGAAGTATGTGGGAGGCAGTAGGGCAGAAAGCAATTGTATCAGGAACTTGAACAGGTATACTTGCCGTTAAGGAACTGACTGCCTGGGAAACCGTAACAAATCTATGAAAAGCCAAGTTCCCACAACTTAAGATTTAAATAATGCTTCAAGACCCTACACAGAAGCCTTAGTGCAGAACAGCTTAGCAGAACCATTCACCAAGGCAGGCTGGTTTACCACATCTATTCTGTGTCGAGCACACTATCATTATCCACACTAACAAATGTTTGTCATTAAGCTGAGAGCCGCTCAACGAGAGGGAATGGGCATTTCCCCCACAAAACAGGGTTAAGAATAGGGATGCATAGTTGTTCAGTTACGTGTGATTTGGAAACCAACATGCAACACACACATTCATGTGAGCACCACATGCCTCCAAGAAAGGGAGAAGGGGGGGAGGGGAATTCATCTGCGGCCAGTCTGATGATGTTTCTTGCTCCAAGAACTGCAGAGAAGAGCCGGGGCACGGGTCATCCAAACTTTACCAACATTCAGTCACATGCTTTCTTATCCCCAAGTACCAGCTCAATCCAGAAATAACTCCATGCCTCTGGTCCCAGGGAAGTTGGGGAAGAAGCCTCTAGCAACACACAGCACAGGAAGCATCTGCCTCCTCCAGGTCTTTGCAGCAGTTTCCAAAAGTCTACTCAGAAGTAATGTGTATCCATACTAGTAGAATCAGGCAGGACAATGTTCCAGGTACTTACCACATAAACAGGACTGACCGAAATGCAGTGGAGGGGGAAAAGCCACGACACCTCACCTAAACCAAAACGAACAGTACCCAAAGTCTGGAGAGAGACATTTGCCAAAACAGATAATGCAACTGGGACGCTCCCTGTTCCAGAGACTCTGCTTTCAGAGGCTCTGAGTCTAGCCTCGTGATCTCAGGGAAATCACAGCCCTTTCTGGGGCCTCTTTTCCCTCATCTGTAAAATAGGGCTCTGGACCAGATCCCTGACTTTAAGAATAGAGGAGTTTACCAAGAAATTCCAGTATCAGCTTTCATTAAGACTTAAGCAGTAAGGCATTCTGAAAAAAGCCCAACAAAGCCACAGCTTCTCTTGAGAAGGCTGAAAGATACTTAAAATAAGAAACACATGATAATATAGTAAGCAAATCACTGATTCTCTTTTCTTTTTAACCAATCTTTTTCAGAAGAAATGGCATCTGCACAGTCATATGCATACCTGAACTGAAGCAGGTATAAATCTTCTCCAGCTCTTTGGAAGCCAGGGGCTCCCCTGTGGGCAGCCCTCCCGGGAAGTATTCATGCTCATGGGAATCAGATCTCATGAGTAGGAAAATGACTGCTGCTTTCCAGCTTTCCCACCATAACAGTTTTACTCCAGAAGCTCAAAAGGAATTACTGTACCCTGTGTATATATGTGTACAGGTACACACATGTACGTATGTACGTGTACACACACACACACACACACAAACACACACACACACACACACACAGAGTGTACACCAGAGATCAATGCTGGATGCCGTCCTCAGTCACTCTCCACCTTGTGCATTGAGATAGGATCAATCACTGAGTCTGAAGCTCACCAGATGACTAGACTGGCTAGACCAGGAGCTCCAGGGACCCACCCAGCTCCCTCAGCAGGATTATAGGTAGGTTAATTCCATGCCCAGCTTTTGCTTGGGTGCTGGGGATCAATTCAGGTCCTCTGCTCTCCAATCAAACACTTTATCCAACTGAGCCATCTTCCTAGTCTCTGAAAATTAACCTAAAAAACAAAAACACCCTGATTCTGAAACCCTACATCTCAATTGATCTTTTCTTTGGGAAGCCATTTTCCACTCCCACCATTTCTATCAAGCCAACACTCCAATATCCTGTGTCTGTTCTCTAATTTTACATATAAAACTGTCTTGCACCAGGGCTGAAGAAAGGGCTCAGTGGTTGAGAGCACTTGCTGCTCTTGCAGAAGACCTGGGTTCAGTTCCTAGCACCTATCTGGTACCTCTCAGCTGCAACTCTGCTTCCAGGAGATCTGATTAATTCTTCGGGTCTCCATGAGCACAGCACACACGTGGCACACTTAACATAAAATAGAAATCGGTTAAAAGAGAAAAAAAGATCTGCATGAATATTCATGAAGGCTGTGAAATTCTGAATGAGAATCAAGTGGGGGCTGTAACCCATGTGAATGTGTGCCCTTCCCCCACCTTTTAAAAAATGCACAACAAAACATTCTCAGGGGCCAAAGAGATGGCTAATCACTTAAGGGCACTTGCTCTTCCAGAGGACCCTGGTTCAGCTCCCAGCACCCACATGGCAGCTCACAACCATAAGTAACTCCAGTTTTCACGTACCCTCTTCAGGCCCCTGCAGGAACCAGGCACATATACATACACTCATACACGTGAAATTTTTTTTTTTTAAAAAAAGAAAGTTTAACTCTGAGCTGGGTGCGGTGGTGCACACCCTTAATCTCAGATTCCAGGAGGCAGAGGCAGCTGACTCTGTGAGTTTAAGGTCAGTGAGGGCTACAAAAAGATAAGCTGAACAGCACAACACACCCTGGTACAGCTATGACCCGGTCTAAGATGAGAAACATTGCAAAACAGAAGCAGACGCCCTGGGATATCCATCCCCTCCCACAATCCTCTTCCCATCAGAGTTATCTACCACCCTGAAGCCAGGGACTTCACTCTGACATAGCTTCCCAACTCCCTGCAGGGCACAGCACGGAGCCTCTTGGTATGTTAATACCTCACACAAACTTAACTGTTACATAAAAAGTATCCCTCTGAAACTTTTTATTTCTTGCTCAGTTTTATGTTTGTGACAGTTTGCATGTGCACACAGAGTGACACATACACCTCCAATTCCCTTAAGGTCACTACCCATATCATTCCATTATAGGAATATAATGACTATATTACATATTTAGCTGAAGACAGTACCTGCTGTTTTATAGGCCTGCCAGGTGGGGCTTACAATGTACCAGACATTTCCCATGTTTTCTAGAACATTTTCCACGGCCACTCAAGGAGGAAGGTAAAATTCACATTAGACCATAGCAGGAACTAGACAGAGAAGTGATAAGATGTGTCCAATACACATGATCGACGACGCAGGCTGCAAGTTCAAATCCATCCAAGCCTAAAGCCGTACACCTAACATTAAGCACTGTAAGTCCACTTATGCATATACTGCCATGATTTAGAGGTTTAAAAAACGAAAGAGCTGGTAGGGACAGGATTCTAGAGATATCTGAGAAAATCTGAAACAGGAAGCTCAGTTTTCTTTCTTAACAAACAATTCCACCGGAAATTCACCAGTGTCCACATGCACACAGAGGACAAGCGTCTGCCTCGGACAAAAGTCCCTGTGGACACTCTGGAGTCAGTCCCAAGTTTACACAGACACTAAGTTACCTCAAGTTGAACTGCAGGCCTGTTTGGCTTCCTTTGGAGAAACATTTTATGCACCTACTCAGAGAGCAGAGAGAGGGGCCCAAGAGACCCTGGGAATCAGACTCTGCTGAGTCGACAAAGTTCCAAGAATCGGCTCCAGGGAACAGTCCCAGCTGCTGCACATTCTGCAGATCTCAGGCACAGTCGCATGCTCACAAGGCCACTCTGCTCTCCACTTGGCCAGCTTTGAGAGAGCTGCTGCTCAAGCCCAACCCTGTTACTCTGGAGAAAGCCCAGCTTGCAATACGGAAGAGAAGCCAGAAAGAGAGAGGGTGGAGACTTAGGGAACCAAGGAGAGAGAGGGAGAGGGGGAGAGAGAGACAGAGAGAGCCCGCCAGCCCGCCCAGCTCTAGGCCAGGGCCCAGAATGGGTGCTCTATTCAGGACCATACCTAGGAGATGTCCAGGTCCTGGCCTCTAGAACTCCCAGCAACAGGGAACGCTGCCCCAGGACTAACCACTGTCAAACCTCTAATACTCAATCTCTCTGAGGAAGCCCTCCATAAGCTGGAGCAACCCCTCCCACCTCTCCCAGCCAAAAGAAGGAGCAAGAGGCACAGCCAGAGTGAGCGTGGCTGGAGCATCCCCTGACCTCTCTGGAGGGGCTGTGGTAAATGATCTCTGGGGGCCCTGCAACCACTTGCCTTTGGCTACAGCACCAAACGCACCGCACTGACTGAGCACTTTAGAGTGGAAATCACTCAATCCCAGAAACCCCGTGAGGTAGTTATTACTGCTGTCCCCACTTTACAGAGCCGGCAGTTGAGCACAAAGGGCATACCCAAGGTCACAGGCAGAGTTGTCAAGTCAGGGGTGAAGGATGGAGGAAGGAAGCCTACAGCAGAGGGAGGGAATCCCAGAGTATCCACTGGATGGGGAGGGCGGACGCGGGAAGGAACCGAGGGAAGGCACAGAGGGAGATAATGGGTCCAAGAGTCAAAAATCAGACTGAATAATCAATCCCCAACCGTGCCCCCGCCTCAAAGCTTAAGCACAGGTAAAGAGCAGAAGATAAGAATGAGGAAGGAATCAGACTGAGCAGTGGCGAAGGGAGGCTTGGGCAGGATAGGAGGAGGCCATTGGGGCAAGGAAGGAAGGTGGATGGGAAAGTATGCACGCGGGACACCAGTGGGCACCGGGGCGCGATCGTCCCACCTTGAGCACTGTGACTGCACCCGCGCTGTGCACCTGGAAGTGCGTGGGCGGGTCGGCTCCCGGCTCCGCAGCCTCATCGCGGCCCTGGTAGCTGAAGCAGGCGTCCGCGATGTCCAGGTGGCCGAGCGGCAGAGCGTCCTGCGGGCTCTTGAAGTAGTAGAGGTAGCAGCGGCGCGAGTCAAACACGAACCAGCGGCTGCGGTAGCCGCGCAGCGGGCCCTTGCCCGAGAGCTTCTGCAGGTAGCCGCACAGCCGCGAGGGTTCCCGCCCCGCCACCGCCCCGGCCTCCGAGCCAGCTCCCGGCGCCGCTTCCTCGCCGCCGCCACCGCCCTCCTCCGCACCGGCCCCGGCCCCGGCCCCCGGCATAGCCCGCCGCCGCCGGCGCCCGCGCCCCGCGCCCCGCGCCTCCGGGCCGCCGCAGCAGCGCCCACCTCCCCGCGCCGCGCCCTCCGCAGGGCCGCGCCGCGCTGAGCAGCCTGGGACTTGTAGTCCCGCCCCCGCCGCGCCCCCGCTGCGTGGGGAGACGAGGTTCCCCAGAGACTCTGGATTGCTCAACCCAGGTTTCGGCTCATCTCGGGGCTCCAAGGTTCTTCCTTATCCCGGGAAGCTAAGTTCTGTTTCTTTATGCGAGCGTGGGTTCCACGAGAGGGTTTTTCAAAACCTGCGGTGGGTTCACTTAACACTGCCCGGAACTCCGAATAAGCTTTGATTTTAAAATCTATGCTCAGCTAGCAGTCATAGGCGATATCACCAAGATGAGAGTGCCTGTTGCCTGGTAAAGAGAGTGGGTGCTGGGTAAATATTTGTAGAGTTTGTGAATGGAAGCCAAAGTATTTACTGCCTCTCCACATCCTGGTTTGTTCACTGAATAAAAAAAAATTATGGAGGGCGTTCTGTGTAGGGTTCAAACACTGGCAGAGAACTCAGCAGTGACAAGCCAATGACTTCCTGGCCTCATGTTATAGTCTAATAATAATGCACACATTTAAAAAAGCAGATAAATAGAACAATTGCTTTGCTGCATAAATGTTATGACCTGTAAATTAATTGCTGCTTAAAATAATACCACTGTGCTGGTTAGTGTTTTTGTCGACTTGACACAAGCTACAATCCTTAGGGAAGAAGAAAATTTAATTGAGAAAATGCCTCCCATAGGATTGTCCTCCTTGGGATTGGAAAGTATGTGGGGCATTTTCTTGATTGGTGATTGATGTGGGAGGGCCTAGCTCACTGTGGGTGGTGTCACCCCTGGGCAGGTGGTCCTGGATGGCATAAGAACGTGGGCTGGGGAAACCATGAAGGGCAAGCCATGAGGAGTGGTCCTCCATGGCCTCTGCTTCAGTTCCTGCTCCCAGGTTCTTGCCCCAAGTTTCTGCCCTGACTTCCCTCAGTGATGGACTATAATCTGTAAGGTGAAATAAAGCCTTTCCTTCCCAAGTTGCTTCTGGTCATGGTGTTTTATTACAGCAATAGCAACCCTAACTAAGACATCACTTACCAGTGATGGGTGGAAATGCAATGCAGGATTGAGACAGTTTCTCATGGTGTAGTCTAGGGTGGTATTCAGCTGGAGATCTTCAAAGTACTACCTTACCCAGCATTACAGGAGTGTGCTGCCTTACCCAGCTTCCCTGTACTTTCTGTATTAAGTCATTGAACTCTCACAACAACCTCACAAGGTAATTATTTTATTTTATGTGCTTTATGCTTTGCCTGCATGTATGTCTGTGTGAGGGTGTCAGGTCCCCTAGAACTGGAGTTCTAGACAGTTGTGAGCCAACATGTGGATGCTGGGATTTGAACTAGGTTCTCTGGAAGAGCAGTCAGTGCTCTTAACTGCTGAGCCATCTCTCCTGCCCCCTCCCTTCTCACAAGGTATTTTTAAATAATTAAAAAGATGAAGTTGTTGAATTTTTTTTTTTTAACTTTAGCTCCATGTTGTTGGATTGTCATTAACTCTAGCCCCACATTGGGTGACAAAATGTTTTTTTTTTATTCCTATTTTCTTTTGGCTCTTTACTCTTTGTTTTTTTTGGGGGGCCCATTACCCAGCTCCTAAATAAATCACACACAGAGGCTTATTCTTAGTTATAAATGCCTGACCTTAGCTTGGCCTGTTTCTTGCCAGATTTTCTTAACTTTAAATTATCCTATCTACCTTTTGCCTCTGGGCTTTTACCTTTCTCTTGCTTCAGCAAATCTTGTTTTCACTCTTACTCCATGGCTGGCTGGGTGGTTGGCCCCTAGTATCCTATCCTTGTTCTCTTGTTCTTTTCTTCTTTTTCCCCCAGATTTCTCCTTCTATTTATTCTCTCTATCAACCCCACCTATCCTTTCTCCTGCCTTACTGTTGGCCACTCAGTTCTTTATTAGACCATCAGGTATTTTAGACAGGCAAAGCAACACAGCTTCACAGAGTTAAACAAATGCAACAAAAGAATGCAACACATCTTTGCATCATTAAACAAATGTTCCAGAATATAAACAAATGTAACATACCTTAAAATAATATTCCACAACAGCACTAAAGTAAGAAGATGGAGTTTGCAAAGGAAGATGAGTATAACCTGTGGTTTGGTCAGAAGAGGTAGATCTTAAGAAATGAGCAGAGGACAAAAATCAGTAAAAAGAATTCAAAACCTTTAAAAAAAAAAAAGAAATGAGCAGAGACCTATATGATGAGAAGGAGAAAGGCAACCAGAGACTGGGAGTGGGGGGTAGTGGAGCAGCATTCCAGGCAGAAGGAATGATGAGTACAGAAGTCACCTTTTTCAAAGAGGTATAGACATTCTAGTTGTATTTCTAGGACATATAAAATACCCCACCAGAAGAGGGTATCAGATCTCCTGCAACTGGAATTACAGATGGTTGTGAGCCAACATGTGGGTGTTGAAAAGCAAACCTAAGTCCTCCTGAAGAGCAGCTAGTGCTTTTAACTACAGAGCCATCTTTCCAGGCTCCTGTCCCCCTGTCCACCATCGCATATTTCACACACACACACACACACACACACACACACACACACACACACACACGAGAGAGAGAGAGAGAGAGAGAGAGAGAGAGAGAGAGAGAGAGAGAGAGAGAGAGAGAGAGAGAGAGAGAGAGCGCCTATTTAGAAGAGCTTAGGTCAGGCTATTTAATCTCTTTTTGCCTCAGTCTTTTATTTCTATATTCTGCCATTGCTATTATTATTGTTGTTGTTATTTTGCCATGAGCATTGCTTCTTCTTCTTCAGTAAGCAGAGGGAAATCTGTCAGTCAGACTGGCCTACATGCACAGTAGGCTAGAGATGTCCATGCTGTGTGCCAGCTGGGCTTCCCTGGGGAGTGAGGGGAACCAAGTTCAATTTGAGCCTCCTTCTGTGGATACGAGGGCCTATGACTAATCAGCTTGTGGAGTAGGCAGTCAGATAGGGTGTGACTTTGAAATACTATGGAAAAGGGAAGAGGTGGGAGAAGATGATACGTTCAGCTGAGGCAGGAGGGACAGAAGGATACAGCCTACCTCAGCTCAGTCAGTGAGCTGCGAGAAAGTGGGGTTGTCCATGAGCTATGGTCTTAGAGGACGGATTCAAGCTTTGCAGGTGTCATTTGGAAATAGATATCTGGTAAAAATAAATAAATAAATAAATAAATAAATAAATAAATAAATAAATAAATAAATAAATAAATGACATCCTTCTTGGGCAGAGGGAGAGTGCCTCCTTCTCCCTTGGAGAAAGTCTGGGCAGGCAGATAGGTAGACAGTACTGGACAGGGATCCCAAGCTGATCCTGGCCCAACTGTGCTGCATCTGAATTCCCTGAACACTTGAATTGGATGAGGATGGGACCCCACTTTAGGGCTGCAGGGCCCTGCCTTCCTCATTTTGGAAGCTACACCTATGTCATAGTAAACATACTGAAATGCTCTCATGTCCCATGGTAAATACCAACCGTGTTTTGATATAAAAATGTTCAAAGATTGGGGCTGGAGAGTTGATTTAGTACAGTGGTTCTCAACCTTCCTAAGCTGCGACCCTTTAATACAATTCCTCATGTGGTGGTGACCCCCAACCACAAAGTTATTTTGTTGCTACTTTATAAGAGCAATTTTGCTAGTGTTACAAATTGTAATGTGAGTATCTGATATGCAGGATATCTGATATTTGACCCATGTGAAATGATTCTTAGACCCAAAAAGGGGTTTTGACCCAAAGGTCGAGAACCACTAGCTTAGTGATTAAGAGCACTTGCTGCTATTACAGAGCTCCCAAATTTGATTCCCAGCACTCAAATGGCTCACAACCACCTGTAACTCCAGTTCCAGGGATCTAATACTCCTCTTTAGTCACTTATATCTTTCACATGGATACATCCAGGAAAGCACTCATACACATAAATAAATAAAAAAATTTAAAGTCCTATGATGCATCCATATTTGTGCTCTTGATATTATATGACGATGAGTTGTTCATTTTAATTTTCTTTTTTTTATTTTGTGTACATTGATGTTTGATTACATATATGTCTATGTGAGGGTGTCAGATCTCCTGGAACAGAAATTATAGACAGTTGTGAGCTACCATGTGGGTACTGGGAATTGAACCCAGGTCCTCTGGAAGATCAGCCAGTGCTCTTAACCTCTGAGCCATCTCTCCAGCCCCCCCCCTTTTTAATTTTTAAAAAGAGATTTGTTTATTTTATATGTATGGGTATTCTGCTTGCATACATGTATGTGCACCATGTGTGCCTGGTGCCTGCAGAAGTCAAAAGAGGGTTGAATGCCCTGAAGCTGGAGTTACAGATGGTTGTGAGCCACCATATGGGTGCTGGAAACAGAATCCCAGTCTTCTGCAAGAGCATCAAGTGCTATTAACCGTTGATCGATCTCTCCAGCCCTGGCTATGATTTCCTGAGAGTTATTGTGTCTACCTGGCAATTCTGGCCAACTGAAAAGAATAAAGTCTACAGGGTAGGGCATATTTATGATTCCTAGCAAGTGGACATAATGTTGCACTTTATAGATATTTAAGAAAATGCTTATTAATTTTGATTTTGGTCTTCTTTGTGGAATTTGAAGTCAACACATTCCTGGTTTTTTTCCCCCCTGTCTTTTGTGGGGCAGGGCAAGCTCTCCCTATAAAGTCCAGGATAGCTTGGAACTTAACGCTTTTGCCTCTGCCTCCCAAGTGCTGCAATTACATACACCTACCAACACACACAGCTGTCATTTTCTTATTCAACAGATACTTCACTGGTCTCTCAAAAGCCTGCATACCTGGACACTGAGCCGATAGTTTCTAAGGGATAATTTGACTTGGCCCCTGCCTGGCTCTGGCCAAACCCAGAATGTGGCTCTGTCAGGAGGCTAAAAGCAGGCTTGAGAGTCCCCCATGGCAAAGTAAAGCACCATCTTGTCAGGGGTCCCAGGAAGGTCTGGATCCCCCTGAGCCATGGGAGGTGTCCAAGCCTTTGTAATCAACTCCAAATTCAACTTGACCTCCACCCATGTGCTAAGGCCACTCTAGGCTGCTGCTGATTTCCTGATTTCCTTGTCTCATCTAGGACACTAGGTTTATTTCATCCCTGCACTGCCTTTTACCTTCAGTTTGGGTACTTTCTACAGTTTATGTAAAGTGCAACCAAACAAATGTAGCCTCAGCCTCTTGTCTGTGCCACGTGGGCCTCTGCCCTGGCCAGCTTCTTGGAACCCAGTGACCAGGAGGAAGTGGCTGCCCAGAAGGAAGTAGCCACTGCTTACCGAAAAGAGGAAATTTGGGGAATGAACTCACTCACACAAGGCTAGTGCCTGGGCAAACCCCAGAGAACGTAAATCCAGGGGTTCATTCCCAGTCAGTTCCTCCAGCAAAGGTACAGCGTGCCCAGAGGCTCTAGGGAAGCCTCAGACTACATACTGCCTTTGCACCTGTCAGATCCCATCAGATCCCAGAGAGTCTGAGCTGGTCAAGATGTTCACCTGCCACAAGAGGAATTCTCAGTCTTGTGCATGTCCGATGCACAGGACCCCAGTTCCCATGTGTATAGCAAGTCCCCTGAATAGGACCCTAGTTCCTACCCACATAAGCAAGTTCTCTGACTAGGACCCTGGTTCCCATCTGTATAAAAAGACCCCTGTATAGAACCCCATTCTCACCAATATAAAGCAAGTCCCCTGCACAGGACCCCATTTCCTGCCTGCACAGCAAGTCTCCTTCATAGGACCCCACTTCCCACACATATCCAGGAAATGGATGGATGAATACTCTTCCAGGCCCCACTTTGCCCGCTCTGCAACCTAACATTGGCAGGAAGCCTAGCTGGGGTGGGGGATGGGTAGGTTGTGGCCATTCTTCTGCAGCTCCCCAGGCCAGTTCAAGTCTTTGTGCTTAAAGCTTTCTTGGTTTCCTGTGGTCTTGCTGCCCACTGGTCAGGACAACCACGACTACTTTGTGGTAACACACTGGCATCTTCCTTGTGTCCTGGGAAGTCATCCTTACACTCAGCCCATTGGGGCACAGTGAAGACCTCTGTTCTTGAAGCAGAGAGAGGCAGCGGTGGCTTAGCTTCTGGGTGGTTGGAGCACAGTATGAAGAAGGTGTCCTGGAGGGGAGGAGATCAGAAGTAGAGGAGGAGGCTGGGAGACTGGAAGGAAGGGTGGTAGGGCATGGGGAAGAATAAGGCCATTCTCAGTGTAAGGGCTCTTTGGCTGCAGTGAGTAGCTTCCCAGGCTTTCCGTGCTGTCTGCATTGTTCTGAAGGTGCATACATGCACATAGCCCAGTTAGGAGGTTGGTAGAGAAACTGAGAAAGATGGGTGGAGGGTGGTGTCAAAAGAGGAGAAGGCATCTCCAGGTGCGTCGTCATCTTCCTCATCTGAACAACGGAGCAGAGTAAGTTCAGTGGCCTTCTGGAGCTGTCCTGAAGTTACCTGAGTTAATGAATGCAAACATGGGCAGGTCCCTGACACCCAGTTAAATGTCAACACAGTGGCTAAGATATTCCACAAATCTTTCCAGTCTCTGATCTGTGCCTCTGGCTGGGGCGGGGCAGCTCTGTGTTGACTCTGGGCCTATTCCCTGTTGTAAGACACTGTAGCAGGTAGGAATTTCTGGGGAATACCCTGTCTAGGGGAGGGCTCAGAGTGCTTCATTCTGCTGTACAAGGGTTCTCATTTTCCTAACAAACCAGTAGGCAAATCTATATACCCCATGGTTCTCTTTCTGAGGGAGAAGACATCTGATGACTTCTACTTTCTAGGGTCTGGGGAATCAAGCTGTGGACAGGCAGTGATCTGGAAGTCTGTGGAGCTGATGAGGGTGGAAGTTAACCAGGAACCCCATGACTAGTGAACAAGGTTCTCACAGGAAGTAGGAAGAGACATGTGGCCAGAGAGCAGGGAAGGCCTGGACCCCAGGGGAGGCAATGGGACTGCTGCAGCAGAGGCCTAGGTTCTCCTGGTTCATCACTTTATCCCCTGAGCCTGGCAATATGTCCAGGACACTGCAGTCCCCGCTGCCTTTACCACATCCCTCCCTGCCCCTGCACCACTCAGACAACCCCAATCTCCAATTCTCTAGGTTCAAACCCAGGGCCTCATGCACGCTCAGCAAGTGCTTAGCACTGAGCTCATCCCCAGGCCCTTCCTTCCCTTCTCACACAGGATTGAGGACTGAAACACCCTCTGTGTCCACGTGAGAGGAGGGAACATTGAACTGAAAATTTGAAGAGATCTGCTGTTCTGGTGGAGGAAGTTCAGGCATCTCTGGGTTCAGAAAGTCCATGGAAGGACTTTAAAATGTGCTTATGTAGGCAAAGTGACATGGCCAGACCCCAGTAGACCAGAGATGATGAAAAGGGGCTCAGAAAAGACCTTGACGAAGCCGATGCTAGAGTGGAGGGAGAAATGTTTGTAAATCTGGTTTCTGTTTTGCAATTCAACTAGTTGGAGTAAGCATTAATTGTATCATTACATTTTAAAAGTACTTCCAGCTGGGTGTGGTAGTGCATGCTTTAATTCCAGCAATCAAGAGGCAGAGATAGGCAGATCTCTATAAGTTCAAGGCCACCCTAGTCAACATAGAGAGGTCTAGGTCATCTGTGGCTGCATAATTAAACCATAACTCAACACGACAACAAATAAATAAATACGTAGATGAAGATACTTCAGAAATTTAGGTCAGGCCAGAGGGGGTCAAACTGTACGGCATGAGTACAGGGAGGGGGCTGGGATTATTCTGTGTCCTTAGTAGGCCATTTCTAGTCCTGAGTCCTAGTTTACCAGTTGTATCATGAGAACTGATGAACAGTTATATTAAATGTGTGCCTGCTATAAAGACAATGGAAACCTTAAGTGTTGATGTTTCACATACTTGGCACATAATAGGAGCGTAAAACTTTGCAATACCAGCTGATTAGGTTGCTGGGACAAAAAGACTATAAATCCAAGGGAAGCCTGGGCTACATAGTGAAACTCCCACCTATGAAAAAGAAACAAAACTAACTAGAGACTTACTGTGGGCCTCCATTTTCTCAGCAATAAAGTGAAGGGAAGAGTGTCAGGGCCAGGGTAAGATGAGCAGTAGCTCATGAGCCCCAGCCTTGCTATCTGCCAGCTGTACCAGCCTACCTACCAGCCCCTTGGCAGCTACCTGGCCTCCCAGAAGCTGTAGAACAGGTTTATTCAAGGTCTGATCCTTGGCCCTGATTTTCCTAATGAGCCCTAAACAAATCCTAAATGCTTATCCTTTCTTTAGCTGTAATGAGCAGGCAGTTCTGTAGCAGTTCGCTATTTCCTTACATGTGACCTAGTGAAGCTGGGGTCTCTATAGAGACATTCATCTGGGTGCTTTGACAGAGGCATTGGGGAGTCTCTTTCTGAGGGGGGTTTCCCTTCCTTTAGGTTGTCAGGAACCCACAGACCCAGAGCATGCGGGATGATAACTTTATGGGTCAGGTGTGGCTGACAGTCACTTTAAGATGACAGAAAGTCCAAGGCTCTCTTACCTTTGCAGTTCTCATCTAACTAAACATCAAATATAGTCATTCATCAGTATCCTCACGACACCATGTGAGTATCAAAAAACCTTGGATGCTCAAGTCTATCATATATAATACAACCATACACACACACACACACATTCTTTTCATATAATCTACACATACCACCTCTGCTCATATTTATATACTTCAAATCATATCTACTTACAATACTTTTGTTTTTGAGACAAGGTCTCATCTAGCTAAGGCTGACCTTAAACTCCTGATCCTCTTACCTTCACCTCCCAGGTGTGGGATTATGGGCACATGCCACTGTTCTGGCCTTATTGGTAACTTAATCTGATGCCAATGCTATGAAAATAGTTGCCATACTGTCTCATTAGGAAACAGTGATGAGAAAAAGTGTCTGCACATGTTCAAACAGATGTAATTTTTTACCTAGTGTTTTCCGTCAGTGGTTGGTTGAATTCACTGATGTGGAACTATCCCACATAGAATGATAGCTATGTAAAAATATTCAAATGACATGGGTCACCTTGCACATGAAAAGTATGTGGAGGGACTGGAGAGATGATTCAGCAGTTAAGATCCCTTACTGGTCTTGCAGAGGACCTAGGTTCAGTTCTCAGCATCTACATGGCAGCTTATAACCATCTATAACAGGGGATATGATGCCCTCTTCTGGTCTCCTTGTGAGCCAGGCATGCACATGATGCACAGATACACATGCAGGCAAACACTTGTACATATAAGTATACTTCAAGTACAAATAAAATAAATAGTAAATAAATGTTTTTAATATTATGACAAGTTGCAGAGATGTCTTAGTTGTGTGAGTATAACAACCTGAATTTGGGCCTCCAGAATACATGTAAAAGTCAGGTATGGTGACACGCAATTCTATAACCTCAGATCTGGGGCATGGGGTATGATGCCTGGAGCTCGATGGACATCCAGCATAGCCAAAACAATGAACTTTAAATTCAGTGAGAGACTGCCTCAAAAAAATAAGATGGACAGTGAGTGACAAGACACCAAATGTGGACCTCTGGTCTCTATAGGGACATACAGGGGTAAGCAAACTGACACACACTTCTGTACTCACACATGTACCACATGCACAAATGTTCTTTTAATGGTTTGTTTTAAATTTTTTGAAAGGGTTATTTTTATGATTGCTTTTGGAATGACTGGCTATGAGGTATTCACTGAATTTGCAATTGGCAAGGATTTCCTGGCTCTCTTCCTCCACATTTAAGGATTCCTATGAGGTAAGACACTCTTGCCTTCAAACCATTTCACGTGTGAGGAAGCTCTTATGACTACTGGGTGAAGCTGATACAACTGTTCTCTATCTCAACATTGACTTATATATTTACTCATTGTGAGTCTATAGTTTTCTCCTTTTGGATTTTAGAAACAGTGCTCTTTTTGTTTTGTTTTCCAAGGTTTCAGTCCATTATAGAGGTTCTCAGAAAAGCAATGTAAATTATGAAGGTCCAGTTTAAGAAGTTTTAGAGGAGGAGAATGTTAGGAAATGGCTTAGAAACTGTTGTGATATTTTGGTGAAGAATTTGACTGCTTTCTGTCCTTATCCAAAACATCTGCCTGAGGCTAAATTGAAAAGTTTTAAATTAATGGTGTTGGTGGAGGAGATTTAAAGACAGTCTCATATCGACTCTGTTGGGTGGCTATTATCAGGTCTGTAATGAAAAGGAGCAAGTTGAGCAAGGAAAAGTACAAAATTTACAGTTTGAGGATAAAAGGAACACCAGGAAGTGTAATGGAGCTAAGTCCATTGCTCAAGGAGAGGACAAGTTTAAAGAAAAGCTTGATGCTAAATGGAATAAAGGGAGTGGTGACCTTAGGGCAAGACTCTGCTCAGCCAAGCTTCCAACTTATGGAAAGGAATTAAAGAAAAGCCTAAGCAGAAAAGGAAACCACTAACAGAAAGCTGGTGAAAAGTTATTTGAATGAGGGGTCAAGTTCCAGCTTGGCAACAGATTTTTTTCTAATATAAACAGATCCTGGGTTATTTGGCATCCTAGGTTTTAAAGTTAATGTTAGTCATTAACGTACCCGTGGTGCCAAGACTGGCCCCTGCTGTTCCTAACCCTAAGCTTATTAGGAAGGGTATGAGGAGGGAGATTGCACGTTTTCCCCTGAACATGAAGGCTCGAAGGGCCTGTGTCCATGCATACATCTGCTTTCTCCCCACTGGAGCATCATAAACATACATTCAGGGGAACAGGGACCCCAAGATACAGAATTTTGGGGATTGATGCACCTGCAAATAGGCAAGCTAGAGTGCAACCTATCGCCACTTGCAAACCAATAATTTTCCACTGGGAAGTAAAGGAAGGAATGTCCACCTGAGGAAGTGGGAGCTGAGAGCTGGGAGATGTTTATTTGCATTTGCTCTTAAAGGGGGATCTAGACATATATCCCATGAAAAATAATGAGGGAACATAGTCAGACAAGACACCATTATTAGTCTGCAGCCTGTATCAGTCTTATCTTTAGTGGACCTTCTCAGGCCTTGGTGGTGGTTCATTTTTCTGCAGCCAGGTCATCATCCTGACTTGGGATGGGACTGCTTGACCTGTGATATGTCCAGGTGGAATACCATCTGCCTTGACTGCAGTGGGGATGGTCAGGATGACAAGGTCTGGTTCCTTGCAGCAGGGTCTCAATTTCCTTTGAGACCTACAGTCCAACCTTTTGTTGATGATAAAGGGCAATGTGCTCTCTTCTGTAACTGCTTCTCAGATGAAAATAGGAGGTCATTGTCAGGGCCCATGAACGCTGGGATGCTAGTCAAACACTAAGAGTTGGGGGCACAGGCAGTGGGGACATTCATCAGAAGCATCTGGTTTGCTAACCTAGCTGAAGAAATAGGCAGCAATGATTTTGGATGGGCTGGTTCACATCTGCTTTAAGCAAGTCCAGGTTTTACGGCTGTTCAGAGCAGCTTATGGTTTGCAACTGATTTCATTGATGGTGTATATCGATAGCCAAGTAGAAATCATCTGGAATGGATAGAGACTAGGGACAGAAGTCAAAGTTTAAGAGCTTAAAGGAAAATATTACATTTAGGACTACCCACAACCCCAGGAATAAGCAGTAGGTGGGGATACTCAGGCTATTGATTGATAGGAGAACTTATCTGGATTCCATTTGACCTGTGACAGATGAATCCAAGTTGCAACTCCCTGAAGTTTACACAAATTTAGTATTTACAAAAAGAGATAAAAGTTTTAGATATATTAGCATTACCACTGTTTGTAATCTATACAGAAATACAAAAAATAGAAAAATCAGGAGGCCAACACCTTTGAGTCACAATAAAAGACTTGGGACCCAAAAAATGATTTTGAATTAAAAGCATTAATATATTTTCCTCTGTCCAGAAGGTTGGAGATTTTATATATATATATATATATATATATATATATATATGTAAAATATATATGATGTTTTTAGCATGACAAGAAACAACTTTGAGTCTGTAACAACCAAAGGAAAATTTGAAATTTGAGCTTGTGACTAGAATAGCAGTCAGTGCTTTACCAGAGCCACATTAAGAGTTTATCAAAACTCCACTGGTTAATATGTTAAAACTCTGAACGTTTGAAATCTTAACACCATATATCATCTTTAAGTTTTATTATTTTTTATTTTCTCAGACTCTTACAACTTGTAAGAACCTCAAACCTTTCTCTTTTGTCCATTAGATTTTTTTTTTTTACCTTGAGACCCAGTGGTTGATTACTGACAGCAGTCATTGCAAAGCAAGTTCTTTAAAATAGCGGAATAGCAAAAAGTTACATTGAAACCCATTTTGGGAGTTTGCCTTTCTCACCAGGAGACCTAGTAGCTCGGGAAACAGCAAGGCCTGATTTTTATGTATGAAATGCATTGACCAGGCAGCTGCTGCTAAAATCATAAAGCTACAGTTAGCCACCAATACCATCAGAAATCTGAGGATAAAGTTGAGCAGGAAATATAAACCAAATGTCCTCTGTATTAATTAAAATGGCAGAGGCAGAGTGGCTTCAGTCTCCAGTGGTCACATAGAATAGCATCAACTCTCTGACCACCACACAGGGCAACATCAGCCTTCTGATGTCAGATCCAAAAGATCTGAGTGTGGGAGATGTGGGTGAGGAACTTGAGAGACTGTCCAACCTTGTCAAGGCAAAGAGAGGCAGTCAGTTCTCCAGTTTTCTGCCTCTCCACAGTCTCTATGGAGTTCTGGAGACTGGGGAGACACGGGGCAATGGTTAGCATTACGACAATCTGGATGGAGTCATCTTTTTTTGGAGACTTTAAGGCTACTGCTAGGAGCTGAAACTTTTATCTGATCTCATGACATCAAACCTCTGCTGGTATTTTTTAAGTTTTATTTTTAATAAGAAGATCCAACCAGGGATGCTGGTACCTGATAGTGACTGTCAGGTTGGCATTAAAACCTGGCCAGAGGCAAACAGTCCTAAGCCAGGAGGTGACCTGGGCTGATTTTTTTTTGTGGAGCTTTCCTACTTGGTTCTGCTTCTGGCACCATTTTCCATCTTGGCCCCTTTAAATGGATTTCTCGGGTCTAGCCCTCTGGGTCCTGAGCTAGTGTATTCTATTAGCTTAGGTTTGTATCTGGCTGTAGCCCTCTATTTAAAGTGAAAGCTAGACTTGGCAAAATTACTCAAAGAATCTTTGTACGTTATCAAACCACCCACACTTGCAGACTCAATGAAGTTTGAGAATGTTCAAGGACAAACATTTTGGTTTAACCCATGACATCATCCTGAGATAAAAGTAATGTCCTTTTGTCCTAATGCTATTTAGCCATTTTTTAAAAAAGTGCAAAGAGTTATTGAACACAGTAAACAATATTTCATTTATGTTGCCATGGTTGAGGAATAAAAACTGTTACATTTTTAATCATCACAGCCTTTTCAGTGTTATTTTCCATATAAATTTTTTTTATAAACCTTGTTTTTATGATTTTTGTCCTCATCTGTTATTCTTATTCTCAGGACAAGAATCACCACATAAAAATTCATTCCAATCCAAAATATCTAGGAGATCTGCTGTTATTTAAAAGCAGCCATTTCTTTTAAAACGAGAGGCGAATCCAAGTTACACATACCAGTACACTGTAGTAATTAAGAATAGCTATGTATAGGTTTTTCAATCATCAATTCTCTTGCTATAAGTTTTAAGTTAACTTTTGCTATAGATTTTACAGATCTTTAACCATGCCCAATAAATTTACAAATTCTGAGGTACAGAAATTTTACATAATAGTTGTACAAATCTTGAAATAAAGGTCATACTTTAGCAAAAATTTTAGAGAATTAAACGAAACCAAAAAAAAAGAAAAGAAAAGAAGAGGAAAAGAGTATGAAATGAGTGGCAATAATTTCCATTGGGACTAGTCTATTCTTTTGTTTTGGGGTGCCCCCCCCAGTCACACAGTCAGGTGGCCTGCCTGGCACAGGACAGATTTTGGAGGAAACATTTAAACAAGTATGGTTGGATCTAGAGAAGGGGAGCAATAACCCAACTCCAGAGGCAGTTTTTTTTTTTTTACAAAAAGCATAAAACCATAAAACAACATTTTTAATATTATCCATACCTAAAAGACACCTGAATCCCTGTAAAACTGAATCCAATGACCAGGGGCGGGGGGAACACGAGTAAGTTGAGGATGAAGAAGGCTTAGTGATAAGATTTTATTTTTCTTGAGCCCTGGCTATAGACAGAGGATGCTGCAGGAGGGAGCTGGCACAACCAGCTAGCAAGGAGCTTGTGCCTACCACAGTGGTGTATTGGTGAAATTATTAAGGCCACTCCATGTAGTTAAAAGGGAGGTTTATTTTGTGGGGTAACTTACAAGTGAAGGGATAGGTTACAAGGTCTGGGAAAGGAATAGCGCAGTCCGGCAGTGTTCTCTGGAGAACTCTGCTCTATCTACCTCCAGTGCCCAGGGTCCAGGAACCAAGAGAGCCAGTGCATGGGGATCTCGGGTCTTCAGGGTCCTCTCTCAGCCCCACCTTGTAGGCGTGACAGTTACTGAAGCCTCAATGGGGGTTGGAACTTCCAGATCAAAGCTGGAATGGCTACCCACTACAGTGGTACCTACTCCTTTATCCCAATCCTGGCTCCCACATCTGCCACAATCTTATGGACACACCAAAAAACACAGATCTATCAAACAATAACTTAAATAACAGTCAGGGGGTGAGGGTGGGGGACAAGATGAAAACCAACATTTGGTGGCCACCTTCATTCATAAACCCAAAAGGTGAATTCCATCTTGGCTTTTCTAACAAGGGCCAGTGGCGTTTTGGTGGTCCCTCCAATTTGGGAATTAACACTGGGTCCGGCTTTTCCACAAGTCCTACAAATGGGTGCTACAGACCATCAGGATCCTTTCCTATACCTCCAGAGGTTTTCTGATGCCTCTTTTCTCACAATCGAGACATTGAGAACCTGACAGAGGCTCTCTGCAAATTCTGGGCCTGTCTGATTTCTCTGCTCCAGACTGGACACCAAATGTTATGGGTCTGGGGTCATTCAGAGATTTACCAGTCTTACATTAATAAATTTTAACAAAGAAGAGGCTTTTAGTTATATACTGGCACCTGGGACTGTGGATTCTCAACTGCTGCACCCTACTGACTCAGTCAGGAGCTTTTAAAAGCAAAGAAGACAAAGTTACATTCTGTCCTGGTGGAATCAGAAGGTCATCTGCAAAGCAAGCTTTTGTTTACAGAAGCAGAAACAACAGTTTTGTTAAAGCTGTACAAGACCAGGCAATTACAAAACTAACCCTTGGCAGCCCGTAACATTTGGAAGTCCATTTTTGCTTTGTAGTTCTCTTAAGCAAAGTAATTTTAAGCTTTTAAACATAAAGTTAGCCATCAACATAATGTTAGCCATCACAGGTATTTCAAGACAAACTCCAATTAAAGCAATTCACAACAACTAAGCTAGCACTACAGAAAGTTCTTAGTAGACTATGTTACAGAGAGGAAGATGAATACATGAAAGGGTATATTTTATCAAAAACCACAGATAAACAAACCACATTTGGGAAATAAATAACCATGTCCAACATTGCAACATAGCAAACCCTCAAAATTAATATGGAAGAATGTGGGGTGTTTACCCACCACCCCCACAGTTCCCCAGAGTTTTCTTGAGTGCAATCAGCAGGAAATATTAGATAGAAGGATTTATAGCAGAGAATAACACGGAGATAAACAGATAGAAAATAAAGGATAGCCTCGAGAGGGCCTGAAACCTATTCCAATGGGCCCCGACTGTCTCTGGCCCAGGGTTTTTATAGAGACGCCAAGGGGTGGAGCAAAAGACCTCCTCCCCCAGCACAGCCAAGTGCAGAGCATCTCAGACACCTGCACTCAGGCCCGTGGTCCTGATCATCCTCTATTCGGACCTGCTGGGTAAAGCCACGAGGAACCCAAGAACGGGCTTCCACAGAAGAAGAAAAAGAAATACTAATAATCTAGCAAAACAAAACATCACCCAACAAATTAACAGAAAATGGCAAACCGCTGCTGTAGGATGTTCTGTATGTTAAATGTGTTGCTCTGATTGGTTAATAAATAAAAGACTGATTGGTCAGTAGCCAGGCAGGAAGTATAGGCAGACAAGGAGAGAGGAGAATTCTGGGAAGTGGAAGGCTGAGGCAGAGAGTGCTGCCAACCACCATGATGAGAAGCAGATGTTAAGATATGTTGTTACCAGTAAGCTACGAGCCACGAGCCGTGGCAACTTATAGATGAATAGAAATGGGTTGATTTAAGATATAAGAACAGTTAGCAAGAAGCCTGCCACAGCCATACAGTTTATAAGTAATATAAGTCTCTGTGTGTTTACTTGGTTGGGTCTGAGCAGCTGCGGGTGAGAGAGATTTGTCCTGACTGTGGGCCAGGCAGGACTGGAGAAAACTCCAGCTACAAACCACTTTCTTTAATAACCTTAAATAAAAGTAGCATTAACGCACCACTAAAATGATACAAAGTAATGAACTGTGTTGAAAAACAAGAGCTAATTCTATGTTGTCTCTCAGAAACACATTTATCCCCCAAAGACACCCAAAACTTAACATCAAAGGATAGAAAGCAAGCTACCAAGCAAATGGAAAATGGAAATAATCAGGCATAGCTATCCTTATGCCAACAAGGTAAACATTAAACCAGAACTAACTAGAAGAGATAAAAAAGGACACTGACACTGCATATTCAGAAAAGGAACAGTTCATTAAGAAGATACAAAAATTGTAAACTTTTATTTACCAAGTATTAATTTCATAAAACTAACCTCAAAAGACATAAAGGATCACTTATGTCCTGACATCATAACCACGGGGCACTTTAAAACTCCACTTCTCATATTTAAATATGTTTTCTAAACTAAAACCAAATTAATAAACTTTAGAGATAAAAATATAATATGGATGAACTACACCTAAGAAATGTATACAGAAATTTCCACCAGAGAAGTACAAAACCTCTATAATGAAAACTTCAAGATACTGAAAAGGTAAACTACAGAAGGTGCTACATGAAACAAAGATACCACATATTCCTGGGTTGGCAGAATTAATATTGTGAAATGCCTATACTATCAAAAGTAGTTCACAGAATTAATGAAATATCCAGTGTCATATTTCATAGGCTTAGAAAGTAACAATATAAAATTTCACATGGAACCACAAAAGGCTAGGAATAGCTAGAGCAATCTTACGGAGTAAGAACACTGCTCCAGGTATTACTATACATGACTTAAAATTGTACTATAGAGCTATAGTAGTAAAGACTGCTTGGTACTGATATAAAAATAGACAGGAAGAATCATGGGATATAATAGGGAACCTGGAAATAAAATGACAAAGTTATGCCTACTTAATTTTTGACAAAGGAGGCAAAAACATGCATCAGAAAAAAAGGCTATTTAACAAATGGCTAGCAAAACTGTTTTTCTACATGAAGAAATATGAAATTAGATCTATATCTTTCACTTTGTGTAAAAAAAAAAAAAGCTATTCAAAAATCAAAGACTTTAAGACCAGAACCAAGTTTCTAGAAGAAAACAGAGGCTACCCTTCAAGATAGTGAGAACATTCTAAATAGAACTAACCCCAAGTATCAACAGATGGGGTTACATGAAATAAAATGTTCCCATACATCAGAGGAAACAGTCAGCAGAACAGATAGCTCACTACACAGGGGACTGTTTTTATCCTTTCATACAAAGTGCTAATATCTAGAATTTTGAAAAGCACTTCAGAAATTAAATACAAAGGAAATAAAACTGCCACACGCCTTTAATCCCAGCACTCGGGAGGCAGAGGCAGGCGGATCTCTGTGACTTCAAGGCCAGCCTGGTCTCCAAAACGAGTTCCAGGAAAGGCGCAAAGCTACACAGAGAAACCCTGTCTCAAAAAACCAAAAAAAAAAGGGGAAATGAAGTGAAAAGACAGTTAAAAAACAACCCCTCCCCTCACAAATAGCCACTAACAATTTTAAAAAAGCACCTAATCTTCCTAGCCATCCGGGAAATGCAAATTAAAACTAAGATACTCCCTCACCTCCATCTGAATGGTTTTTATTATCGAGCCTGCCAGCAAATGTTGGTGAGGATGTGGAGAGACAGGAGCTCGAATCCACTGTTGGTGGGGGTGCAAATTAATACAGCCATTGTGGAGATTAGCTTGGAGATTTATCAAAAATGAAAAGTAGAATGACCATATAACCCAGCTATTTCCATCCTGGATGTTTACTCAGAGAATGCTGTACCCTACCGCAGAGATATCTGCACGCTTATGTTTGTTGCTGCTTTATTCACTACAGCAAAGAACTGGACCATCCTAGCTGTCTATCAACAGATGAATGGATATTGAAAATGTGCTACATTTGCCCAGTGGAATTAAGGCCTATGGGGGCTATTCTCATTCAAACCACCACAGTGTGATAGAGGAGGAGTTGCAGAGAGGATATTATGTAAATGCAGTACTCATATATGAAATTCTCCAAATAATTCTGAAGAGATAAAATATTTAACTATATAGATAGTTTGTTGTAGGATTCATTGAACTTAAAACATAATAATATATTTTTCTGAAGAAATGTAGTACAAATACTCACCTGTGTAGATTTACTTAATTAATGATATCTAACTTTTCTTTGGTATAAACAATGATGATGATTTTGGAGTAAGTTAGAATTTGTATGAAAAATCCATTATTCTATTTATCAGTGGTGTTAATATATAAACATATCAAACATTAAATATGTACTTTTGGAAAAATGTAGATGAAAGTAATTATTATTTATGATTTTTGAAAAATGAAATGTATACTGTACTTAGAACACACTTCTCCTACCTTTTATCCACCTATTTCCCCCACCTTTCCCTTCTCTTATTAATCCCCTTCTCTCCCCTAGACAGTATCACTTATAATTTCACGTTATACATGTTATATATACACATATAATTTTATTTATCAATGAATCTAGGATCTACAGATGAAAGAAAATGTGATGTTTGTCTTTCTGAATCTGACTTAATTTACTTAAACGATAATCTTCAGTTGCATCTATTTTCCTACACACAAAATAATTTCATTCTATGGTTGAATAAAATTCCATTGTATATTTACACTACCTTTACATTATACATTGGTTTGCTAATGAATACCAACCTACGTTAGTTCCATAATTTACCTATTGTGACTAGTACCACAGTGAATAGTTTTGTAGGATAATCTTTTTGTACACTATGAAGATGTGTCTCTACCAAGGCATCTTCTTATTGGTTTAATAAAGAGCTGAATGGCCAGTAGCTAGGCAGGAGAGTATAGACACGACTTTTAGGGAGAGATAGGAACTCTGAGAAGAAGAGAAGTGGAATTCACCAGTCAGATACAGAGGAAATGGGACATACAGTGTGGAGGAGAGGTAACAAACCATGTTGCAGAACATAGATTAATATAAATTATGAATGGGCTAATTTAAATTTTAAGAGCTAGTTGGGAATAAGCCTAAGCTAAGGCCAAGCTTTCATAATTAATGAGAAATCTCCATGTCATTATTTGGGAGCTGGTGGTCCAAAGAAAGTTTGCAGAATAGTGTTATGCAGATATCTCTGTGACATGTTGACTTAAGGTCCTTTGGGTAAATCACTAGGTGTGGTATAGTTTAATATGTTTTATTCTAGCAGTTTTGGATTTGCAACTCTTACATGAAAGCCTTTGATCCATTTTGAATTTATGTTTGTACAGGGTGAGAGCGAGGGATCTAGTTTCATTCTTCTGTATATGGATATAGTTTTCTGCACCATCAGTTGAAGAGGGTCCTTCTTCAATGCTTGTTTTTGGCACATTTATTTTAAAAAATCAGGAAGAAGACAAAGATGCCTACTCTCTACACACCTATTCAATATAACATCTGAAGTCTTTGCTAGAGCAATAAGAAGCTGAAGGCAATCAAAGGAATACAAATAGGAAAGGAAGAAGTTGAAGTATCCTTATTTGCACATGTTAAGATTTCATATGTAAAAGACTCTAAAGACTCTACTAGGAAACTTCTACAGCTGATAAACACTTTCAGCAAAGTAGCAGGATACAAAATTAATTTACAAAAATCAGTAGCCTCCCTACATGTAAATGAAAAACATACTGGAAAGAAATCAGGGAAATTATACATTTCATAATAATTTTTAAAAATACCTTGAGATAATTCCAGGCAAATGAAAGACACTTATAATAAAAACTTGAAGACACCAGAAGATGAAAATTTCCCTCACGTTCATGAATTGGTAGGATTAATATTGTAAAAATAGCTATCCTACCCAAAAGTGATCTATAGATCTAAGGCATTCTCAATCAAAATTCCAACACAATTCCTCTCAGAAATTGAAAAAAAAAATCACCTTAAAATCATATGAAAATGTAGAAGACATAGGATAGCTAAAACAATCCCAAATAATAAGAAAACTGCTGGAGGTATTACCATTCCAGATTTTAGCTTGGCTTATAGAGCTGTTGTAATAAAAACAGCATGGGATTAGCATAAAAGCAGACACATTGGTCAATGGAATAGAATTGAAGACCAGCATGTAACGTAACTTCACACACCTACTGATGTAGCTTGAGTTTTTCTGCCTTGCCCACAGTCAGGACAAATCTCTGCCACCCGCCAGTCCCACAGCCGCTCAAACCCAACCAAGTAAACACAGACACTTATATTGCTTTCAAACTGTATGGCCGTGGCAGGCTTCTTGCTAACTGTTCCTTTATCTTAAATTAACCATTTCCTTTTATCTATGCCTTGCCACGTGGCTGGTGGCTTACCGGCGACTTCACATGCTTCTTATCATGGCGGCAGCTGCAGCGTCTCTGGTCATGGCGGTGGCTGCAGCCTCTCTGGTCATGGCGGTGGCTGCAGCAGCGTCTCCTTCTGCCTTCCTGTCCTTTTATTTCTCCTCTCTGTTAGTCCCGCCTATCCTTCCTGCCTAGTCACAGCCGATCAGGTTTTATTTATTAACCAATCAGAACAACTTGACATACAGACCATCCCCCAGCACAGCCAAGTGCAGACCATCTCAAACACCTGCACTCAGGCCCCTGGTCCTAATCATCCTCTATACGGACCTGCTGGGTAACGCCACAAGGAACCCAAGAAGGGCTCCCACAGGACATACAGATCATCCCACAGCATACTGATATTTGACAAAGAATCCAAAATTATACACAGGGAAAAGATAGCATCTTCAACAAACCTTTCTGATCACATTGGATACTGGCATGTAGAAGAATGAAGGTAGTTACATATCTACATTACACAAAACTCAACTCCAAATGGATAAAGAACATCAGCATAAGTCTAGATACTCTAAATTATAGAAGAGAAAGTAGGGAATATGTTTGAACTTGTTGGCACAGGAAAGAACTTTCTGAACAAGACATTGATAACACAGGCATTAAGACCAATAATTAGTAAATGGAGCTTCATATAGTTAAAATGCTTCTGCACAGAAGAGGATGCTATCATTTGAGTAAATTGGCAACCTACAGAATGGAAAAATATTTACCAATTATACATCTGATAGAGGGGTAGTATATGGAATATATAAAAACTGAAAAAGACCCACATCTGAACATTAATAAGCCACTTTAAAAATGGGGTATAGAAAGAACCATACTGTTCCCAAAAGATAAAACACAAATGGCAGAGAAACACTTAAAGTATTCAAGCTCTTTAGATATCAGTGAAATGCCAACTAAAACTACTTTGAGATTTCATCTTACATCAGTCAGAATGGCCAAGATCAATAAAACAAATGACAGTACATGCTGGTGAGGATGTGGGACTATGCCGACATTCATTCATTGCCAGTGAAAGTGCAAACTGGTACAGCTGCTACAGAAATCAATGTAGGTGTTTCTCAGAAAGTTAAAAGCCAATAAACCACAAGATACAGCTATTCCACTCTTGGGCAAACACCCCAAGGAGCCTACATCTTTCAGAGACACTTGCTTATCCAAGTTTATTGCTGCTTTATTTACAATAGCCAGAAACCAGAAACAGCCTAGATGTACATTAACTGATGACCCATTCATAATGAAAATGTGACACACACTTTGTACACAATGGAATATTATTTAACTTGTAAGACATGAAATTATGAGATTTGCAGGTAAATGGATGGAATCAGAAACAATTATCTTTAGTGATGTAACCCAGATGTTAAAAGGCAAACATTGCAAGTGCCTCTTATATGTGGATGTTAACTTTCAGGCTTTAGATATGTGTGTTTCAATCAGAATAACTACAGATGTTAGGTAACTAGTAAGGGACCAGGAGAGAGGAGGGAATCTTCCAAAGAAGGGGAAATAAAGCATAGTATTATAAAGAGACACAGGAAACTAGAATAGGAGGAAATGAAACACAAAGGAAATAAAACTGCCAGTCAACAAATGGACAAATGCATTGAACAGACAGTTTTGAAAAAACAAACCCCCACAAATAGTCAATAGTGATTTAAAAAAAAAAACACTCAATATCCCTAGCTGTCAGAGAAATGAAAATTATAACTGCTATAAGATATCCTTTCATCTCAGCCTGACTGTCTGACTTCTTTTCACCCTTAAGCACGCACGCGCGCGCACACACACACACACTATAAGATAGATCCGGTATTTTTAGTTGTGTTCTGTTGTACTAAGTACATGAAGAAAAATGTTAGGAGTTGTAAAGATGGAAAACCTTTGATCTCTCCTCACCTCCATTGCGCAACTCCTCCAATTTTAGCTCGGTTTGAGAGGAATCTGTGTGAAAGCTTGAACAAACAGCATGTTAAGTAAACATGCTATTAAAACTGAATTCAAGGACTGTATGCCTTTCTTTAGTTTTGTTGCCTTTTTGATTGTTTTAAACACAGTCATGCATGCCGAGAGAAATGCATAAAATAACCCAAAGATATTAAAATGTATCAATAACCCAAAGATACCCCCAAATAACCCAGTGCTATTCTACTTGTCTCAAAATGTTACCCCCATCTGCAAATAACACGACCAAAAATATTTCCACAATTAAAAAAAACTTACATAAATTTTATCTATATTTTCATTTGTTAGCCAGAAACAGGATTATAATAAAAAGCTTAATGAGAAACTGGCTTCAATTTATCATGGGTGCCCTTGCCAGTCTTGGCTCTTGACTTTTCTTCAAATAACTATGAAAATCTGTTTTAGACAGATTTTTCATTGGGCTGCCAGCTCACAAAAAATGACATAGAGACTTATTATTAATTATGAAAGCTCTGTCTATCCATTAAGAGCTTATAACTTAAACTAATCCATTTCTATTCATCTATGTGTTGAAAAAGAAAAGTTTTAATTCTAACACAGTAAAACTATATATATATAAGAACAATTATCATGTATTGTCCAAATAAAAAGGGAAGGTTTTAACTTTATAAAGTAAAACTATATACAGTAAGAACAATTTTTAAGTAAAAATTACATTCACAATGTCCAGTCTATATGTATTTGGCAAGTTTGGAGAAAGTACTGTATTATCTATCCTAGGTTAGTGAGTCCAAAATTTTTAAACCATTTTTTTTATCATAGCTTGTATTACCAACCCCAAAATATCTTTTGAGATCTTAAAACACTTTTTTAGACAAACGACTTAAGTCTTTATGTCTCTCAACCTTATACATTTTACATCTCTTTTGTAAGTTTCTTTTTTGAGTTTGGTAATAAAGAAAACTGTAACTTATGGTGATATTTTGTTTGTACTCTAACAAATAAAATTTGCCTGAAGATCAGAGGACAGAACCAGCCACTAGATTAAACACAGAAGTCAGACAGTAGTGGCACTCACACCTTTAATCCTAGTCCTTGGGAGGCAGAGATCCATCTGGATCTCTGTGAGTTCAAAGCCATCCTGGACTATATGAGATTAATCCAGTCTAAAAGAGAAACAGAGCCAGGCAGTGGTGGCACACACCTTTGATCTCAGTACTTGGAAGTCACATGCCTTTAATCTCAGCACTAGGAAGGTTGAGACAGGAAGTGATATGGCTGGGCAGAGAAAGGAATATAAGGCGGGAGGAGACAGGAGTTTGGCGCCTTTCAGCTGAGGACTTGTGCATTTAGTCTGAGGATTAATGGAGACAGGATATTCCCCTTTGGACTGAGGAGTTGACAAGGTGAGAAATGGCTGTGGCTTGTTCCTTTGCCTCTCTGATCTTTCAGCATGTATCTCAATATTTGGCTCCAGGTTTTTATTAAGACCAATTAGGATTCATGCAACAGTAACTATTAACTTTCTTACCTTCAACTTCATCAGAGACCCAGAAAGGATAAAATATTACTGAATGAAGAGGAAGTACAGAGCAAACAAATTTCCAAAACTAAAAAATGGCAGAAACATTTGACTGCCTGGAAGTCACCCCAAGGTTTCTCTGCAATGTTGTGGCATCCATCTTCAGCCTATGGGCCTAAAATATCTGACTGACTTTTCTGTGAAGCAGGAATTTTTGAAGGACTGTCCTACTGTGTATTGTCAAAATTTGGCAGTCACTTTCTTTTGTGTCCTGTTTGTCCAGTTTGGACAGTATACTGTCAGCAGTCAAGGCAACAGCAGTTTCTTGCCCAAATGCCTAGCTTTTGCCACAAAGAAAGCAAACTCCATATGAGGGTTCCTTGATGCCCATCATTCTTTTTTGAAGTAGATTGGTGCTGCCAGGAGCAAATTTGTCTCACTGTCATAAAAAACCTTATGTTATAACATTTTAAATTGTGTATTTAATTTATAACACACACAATATGTGTGTGTGTGTGTGTGTGTGTGTGTGTGTGTGTGTGTGTGTAGGTCTTTGAAGTGTTTAAAGATCACCTATCTATCTAAGATATATCTCTGTATGACCTTGAAAACATACCTAACATGACTGTAAGTTTAATTGTTACAGATGACTATCATCCTGTATTTCTTTATTATTTTAAATAGCTTTTAAGGACTAAAACTTCACATAACCTTTTTAAATGAATTGTATAGGTACAATACCTTAAAGAAGAATAGAAACATATATACAGTATAACAAAAATAACATTAAATTTATTTCAATATACAAAAATCCATACCAATGTAAAATATTTGAGACTAGTTTAAAAGTAGACTCAGCAATCCATTCTTTCATCCCATCATTTTTATGCTATATCCCTTTTTTCCCTTCAGAAAGAGATCCTTGAATCTAATCTCCTTTGTTCAGCTTTTTTTCTGACTATGACCAATAACAACTTGTAACCCACCCCCTTAAATGATGACAAACACCCACAACCCCCAAACTATCACCCTTCCTCTTGGGAATGTGGGTGTCATGTTCTCTAGACTGCTTCCTGTTGTGGGGGGGGGGTGATGGAATCTTTGGGGGACCCTGAGAAAAATTAGGATACTGGTCAGGTCCTGGGAGAGCTAGCTGTAGTAATTGTTGCCCGGTCTTTGTGCAATGGGAGGCTTATGTGCAGTCCTGGCTAGAATCGTCTGTGAGGCCAGACCATCTCAGCCAGCAGCCTTGAAGCTGTTCTGGATGCCAAACTCTGAGGAAACTGCAACAGAGGCACTCTGAGATGCTGGATCACTTGGGCCACCCATTTTCATTGGTGTCTGGTCCCCTTGCTCTGAAAACACACTAACTTTCAAAGGTAATATACATATCCATATTGACAAATATGGATTGTGCGTTGTACATAAGCCAGCCGAAGATGATTTTTTTTTTTGTTTTATGTTTGAGCAGGTAAAATATATATCACCTGTCCTGTAGTTTTTTATTTTAGGTTTATTTCTTTACGTTTGTAGCCAAGATTTTTAGGGGGTCTCCTCTGATCAAACCTGATCTCTTTCAACCTTGAATGAATTCACAGTCTTTCATTTTCTGTGGAAACAAAAGCATAACCTCTCCCCTAATACAACATATTTTTTTTGACTTCCATTTTGAAGTTAAGATATTTTTAAAATATATAGGTTAATTTAATTTAGCAATTTTCATAATCCAATGTCTCTCAGCAGCTATTCACTCATCAGCAATGAAAAAAAAATTGAAGTCAACAAGATACCATGTAGGATCTAGATTCTCTGTGTATTTTTCATTTTTATGTGGCTTAGCTTTTTAATATTATTTCATTCTCTCTTTAAATACTTTATCTTATTATTTATAAACTATTCTTCTCTGACTATCTATACACGTTTTTCCTTTTTTTTTTAACGCCTATGCACATTTTTAAAACAATGTAACCTGTTTAGGGTTTTCTTTCCCCCAATCTGGATCTATCTTTACTGAGCATCTACAGCGCTTTCTGACCATATGAGACAAATCTTAAACTTCCATGTCAACCACCTCGTGGCTCAGCTTAGCACATGGTGTTAGTGGCTGGCTCCAGCTTGCAGGCATCAGCTGGTAGCTGTGCCTCTCTGTATGCTGCTGAGCACCAGCCTAAGGGACTGCAGGACTAGGAAGCTATACCAACTCCTTGTCCAGAACTTTTCTTAGCTTTCTCAGGCCCTACATTTGAATATTAGAGCTCTCATGTTGGATGCCATTTGTAGATGGCTTTTTCTTTTTCTCTGCCAGCTCACAAAAAAAGACACAGATACTTATTATTAATTATGAAAGTTCAGCTATAGTTTAGGCTTGCCCCACTAGTTCTTATAACTTAAATTAATCCATTTCTATTTATCTACATGCTGCCATGTGGCTCGTGGCTTTTACCTCTCCTCCTGCATGTTCTGTTCCCTCTGTGTCCAACTGGCAACTGACTTTTCCTCTTCCCAGAGCTTTCTCTGTCTTGAAGCTCTGCCTATACCTCCTGCTTAGCTATTGGTTGTTTAGCTTTTTATTACACCAATCAGAGTGATCTATCTTCACACAGGGTAAAGGAATATTCCACAAGAGCCCATTGTATTGTGGTGGTTCTTCAGACTGTACTCCTACAAAGTGTACAATAGCCTTTGTTGTTCTTTCCCAATATAATGTCTGACACTTAAGCAAAACTGTGATAGGCACATGTCACCATATATCTTTATACACTGGTAATGTTCTTTTTTCTCCAACATAAGTAAGTGACGCTGTTCTATCATGATGTGTATGTTTCTCCTTGTATTTCCAATAATAGATCAGTTCATAAAATGATTTTGAACCATCTTCTTTCTACCAGTAACACTAAGAATACTAAGGTAATTATTTTTAAATTTTATTAATTTAATGGCGCAAATGGTGCGTGCATTGTAGTTAAATATGTATTTTTCTGATTACTAAGGATGCTGAGAATCTTATTTTATCATTTTTGATAAACACATGAGTGTGTTTCTTCTTGAGTATTTTCCTTGCTAACTTATATGCATGTTGTAACATTACAGACATTAATGTTTTATCATATATGTGGCAGCTTTATATATACGACACTTGTGGTATATATTAATTCTCATAGTCATATATTTGTCATTCTTATTATGATTTGTCTTCTATTATTGGGTTTCATTGCATACTCTAAAGAGATTTTTAGTTTAAAATTAAATATTTTCTAAATTTTCCCAAATGATGAAATTTCTCCCAAAATACGGAACTTTATTTCAAGTATTTTAATGGCCTCAAGGAGAAATTATTTTTAACTATAGCACTTAGAAAATAAAATGCTTTTTTTCTGTTTTTAAAAAATATTCATTTCTGTTTGAAGATTTTCTAAACCAATTGCAATGGTTTATTTTTCTATGTCTTTTATTCTTTTTAAATTTTATATATTTTGTATATGTGCACCCATGCCACAAAATGCCTGTGGAGGTCAGAGGATGGGGATTAGTCCTCTCCTTCCACCATGTGGTTTGGGGATTGAAATTAAAACTTTAAGGTTGGCAGCTTAACCTGTTGAGCCATCTTGTCGGCCTTCTAGGTGCTCATAAGTATTATTTTATTTCAATATCATGATTTATTTGGGTATTTGATAAGATGATTCTAATGTTTCCCAAGAAAATGCCACTTCTTTTAAAGTTTTATTTTATTGGTATATATTTTTATTCACCTGTATAGCTTTTAGTTTGATTCTGTCAACTTCTAAATAATTATCACTGTTTATCATCTATGTATCTGTCTATCATCTACCTATCATTTATCTATTACCTATCTTTTAACCACATATTTTCTCTCTCTATATATTTACATATAGGTATATAAATATATATAGTTTGCCTTGTTTCTTATACAATCTTAGTAAGAAAGTCAAGCTCTTTAACAAACTTTTATTGCTTTTTCATTTGTTTTCACAGATCATATCCTTGCTTCCATAAATGTTTCTCTGACATTTTGATTGGTTTACTTATATAAGTATGTTTTTTCCTCCCATTTCCAAGGTTTGATGTTCCATTTTGCATTGGATTCACATGTTCATTAGATTTTGTGGTAGTTGTCAATCCATAAAAGTATATTGCTTATCTGAAAAGTACTTCATGGTTCACATTTTAGTTTAAGAAAAAAATTTAAAGTCAGGGAAACACTACAAGGATCATCAGTGTCCACAGTCTGGTCTAGAATTGTTGCTTTTGGCCTCGGTAGAATAGCTCATTAACCAACTGACAAGAGGTGAAGACATGAAAAAAAATGTGTGGAGAAAAGAGGGAGAAACTCTAAGTTTATTGGTCCAAATCCTGGAAGTCAATGAGGATGCACATGTCACCCTCAGAAAACCCCAATCCCATCAAGATAATAAGTAAAGGATCCTATGTAAAGGTGTTAATTGGTGAAGGTAACTAAAAAAATTCTGTTTAACATTCCCTGTGTAAGAATGGACAGAAATTCAATGATTATTCTTTGTGCCTGCCTTTAATGATGTTTGACTAGAATATTAATTGTTTAAGTCACATTGGGTTTATTTCTTAAATAATGAAACTTAAAGTAAAGCAAGTCATTTTTATTTATTTATTTATTTATTTATTTATTTTATTTATTTTTTTTTTTGGTTTTTCGAGACAGGGTTTCTCTGTGTAGCTTTGCGCCTTTCCTGGAGCTCACTTGGTAGCCCAGGCTGGCCTCGAACTCACAGAGATCCGCCTGGCTCTGCCTCTCGAGTGCTGGGATTAAAGGCGTGCGCCACCAACGCCCGGCGCAAGTCATTTTTAAATAGAAAGGCAAATCATTTAATTATTTTATATCTCTTAGTTGAAGCAGATTTTTGCATTAATTCAGATATAGCTTATAGTAATGGAACTACTACATATATTATTACTGTTTTTAAACTATAATGTCTTTGTTCCAATCATAGAAAATCCAAATACTATAAAGTTTTGAAAAATATAACTAAAGATTTTAATCTTTAGCTGTAACTAGGTAAAAGAAACATTTCTGTCTTATATTTTTTGTTTTAGCATCATTTATGATAGAACCAGTTTACTGGATTATGTAATAGAATGTAAAGATCACCAACACTTTTTAGATCCTCTGAACAATCATTGTTACAGAATGAATTCTAGGACAGCCAGGACTACACAGAAAAACCCTGTGTCTTAGTTAGGGTTTCTATTGCTGTGAAGAGACACCATGACCACAGCAACTCTTATAAAGAAAACATTTAATTGGAGTGGCTTGCTTACAGTTTCAGAGGTTTGGTCCATTATCATCATGATGGGGAGCATGGTGGCATGCAGGCAGATGTGGTGCTTGGAGCCAAGAGTCCTACATCTTGACAAGAAAGCAGCAGGAAGTCAACTGAGAAACTGAGTGGTATCCTGAGTATTGGAAACCTCAAAGCCTGTTCCCACAGTGACACACTTCCTCTAACAAGGCCATACCCACTCCATCAGAGCCACATCTTCTAATAGCGTCACTCCCTATGAGCTTATGGGGGCTAATTACACTCAATCTACCCTGTTGCAGGATATTTGTATATTGTGTGAAGATATGTTATTGTGATTGGTTTAATAAAAAGCTGAACAGCCAATAGGTAGGCAGAAGAGTTTACATGGGACTTCTATCCAGAGAGAGGAACATGGGTGGAATCTAGGCAAATGGCATTTACCAGCAAGACATGAGGGGGTTGGACGTACAGAATGGAGACGTAAAGAGCCATGTGGTAGAATGTAGATTAATATAAATGAATTAGTTTAAGTTATAAAAGCTAGTTGGAAACAAGCCTAATCTAATCACAATTAATAATAAGGTTCTGTGTTATTATTTGGGTGCTGGTTGTCCAAAGAAAGTCAGACAAGAAAGACTCAGTACACTACCACACTAGGTACTATGATGAAATGTGATTTAAAGTGATACAAACTACTTGCAGATCAAGGATGGAAATAACACACTCTATGTAATTGCTCAAGTTCCTGCTTAAGATAATTTAATGATATTGTAAGATAGAAAGCCTGAGAGCTTGGGTTCTGAATAACTGTAGTGAGCCTTAGTCCACAAGTACCTCTTCTCTACTGTAGTGTGAGCACAAAATATGTTTTCATGTCAAGCTATTGGTAGGTGTTTGTTACTGCAGCACAACCCAGTTTAAACTAGTTAATATAAGACTTTCCTGTCTTAAATGTGAACTACTGAGATATTCTATTGTGAATACATTGTATGAGCGATAACTGGTAGACTGACTCTTCCATAAAATTCTTTTCCAAAAATTTTAAAGGTTTTCCTTTTTATTCATGGATTTAAAATATGCTTATGTTTCAACCACTTTAATGTTGTCTAACTAGGAATTATTATCTCAAATTATTTTAAGGTTAACACGAACTATGTATCTATCTACACATACTTCTATCTCTATATTTAAAGAACCATAATTTTTCTGATTTTTTTCAATGATGTGGTCACTATGCTTTCAATCATTGACCTACGCCAGTGGTTACTAGTTATACCCATTTTTGCACAATTACAAAAAGAACACAAGCAGCAACAATTTTGAAATGCATTACAATGCCAAGGTTTATACGCTCTCATTAAGCATTAATTGGTAGTTGATGGCTATTGCTATTTTTATCACCATTAGTTCATAGCAGTATAATTAGTAATGCTAAGTACAGGAACCACATTAATAGCTCTACTAATTGTAAATCTGGAGATAGAAACACAACATGACTGGTTAATTTCTAGGCAATATCTCATGATAATTAGCTAAAAGAATTTGTGTTGAACTAGAAAAGTAAATAATTTAAACTTTCCTACAGTTTTCTTGTGTGTGTGTTCTTTTCAATACCATTCTTTAATGTGTAGATTATGTTATACCATCTGATACTAACATGTTTTCATTTACATTCCATATAGTGTTTGGTAAACAATGATTCATTTATCTCTTTCAAAAAAATACAAAGTCACTTTAAAATAAATTCTGTCATTCTACTTCCAAATTTCTGAAAGAATATATCTGAAATTATGTACTGCTTTTATTATATTTTAATTGGTTCTCAATGTTTTATGAACAACCCCCTGAACATCTTTTAGAAACCCACTGTCATTCTTAATTTCTTTAGCAGCAATCTGGCCAATTTAAAAAATCTTTTTGACTAAAGTATCATAATACAATTAAGGATAGAATGCTCCTAAATGCAATAAATAAAAATAATATGAACATTCTATATATTACCTTCATGTTTGATGTGCTAATTTCTTGTGCAGCTGTATTCTATGGCTGCTAATAGTCTATAGTAAAAATAAAAACATGGAATGATTGTTCCATTGTCTCATGCTTCTACTAAAGGACAGACTTTAAAGTATAATTTGCTAAATTTTGCTTTCTTTGGTTTACAGAGGAATTTTGGTGAGGTACATGTTAAGCAAATTAGGAACAATAAAACAAAAATGCAGTCATATATAAAACTGAGTTGTTTTCGAGGCCAGCCTGGGCTACCAAGTGAGTCCCAGGAAAGGCGCAAAGCTACACAGAGAAACCCTGTCTCGAAAAACCAAAAAAAAAAAAAAAAAAAAAAAAAAAAAAAAAAAAAAAACTGAGTTGTTTATAAAAAATCACAAAGTAGATTTAATTTTTTTTAAAGTATTAGGAAAAGATTTATTTTAGAATGGATCAAATACAGCACTATTGTGACCTGGAGTTGCCAGGTTTAATTCAGAAGGTTGAGTTGGAGGTTCACCAGTTCCAGGCCAGTCTATGATACATAGCAAAACATTGCTTCAGAACCAGACAAAACAAAACAGGACAATAAGAGTAACAAAAACAATTCAGCAATGAAAGTGCTTTTCCATATATTATTCAAATGAACTATTAAAGTGTTAGCATATATCCATATAAGCATATTCTAGTAGATTTAATTTTACATCCACTCTTTTAATAGTTTTCATTTAATCTGTTGTGCTCTTTAGAGACAATATTGAAAATGTACCATTTTATGTAGGTATTTATGTTTGCTTTTGAGTTTTTAATGAACTAAGTTACATTTGAAAACACCAATTTTCCTCTCTTGACTTGGATTTCTTTATTCTTTTCACACCTAATAGTCATGAAATATGTTTTCCTACTTTATTGATAAGAAAATGGCCAGATTAATGATTTTAGCATATCAAAACTAAGAATGTCAATATATTTTATGACTAAACAGTTTGTCAAAATCAGTAAAAATGAGTTGAACTTGTTTGGAATGTTAATATAAATTTATATTGTTTTTGTCTGGTGATGCAACAGTTAAGAAAAAGAAAGCCACACAGTAGCAATCCTGAAAGAGTTTGTCTTCCTTATTGGCATGCAAGGATCTTGTGAGTCTAGCTTTATCATTCTTCCATGAGCTTTTAATTCTTAACAAGATGCTTGTTAACCTGTCAAAAATGTGTAGTGCTATTATTTAGTTGTAATTAGTTAATGATTGCATCATCTCTTTTAGCAGGTGATGCCTTAGCTGATGGGAGTCTTCTATTATCTTTAAAAGTTACACATGTAAATTATAGGAGACAAAAGCATATGATGATTATTTTTCATCAAATTAACCCACTAATCTATGGTGTGCTTAAAGAATTGGCAGAACAAGCTGTTTGTTATATTGTGGGCAATTTAATTCTAAGATGATAATATATGACTTAGCCCAACACTACTTTTCCAAAAATAGAATATGAAGGTGACTCTTGTTCAATCAAACAAGAAAAGAGATTCAATTATTTTATCCTTTTTGTGATGGCTAACATTAGCAGAAAAAGTGCTACCGGTTTCTTTATTTTTATTAAGTATTCACTTCTAAAGTGAAAGGTAATAATTAACCACAATTAATTATCACTGACCCAAGAAATACTGGACCTCAAAATGATATAATACTTAGCATTGTGACAGCCATGAACAGTGTGAAGCAGATACATGTGGGGTTGCTGAATTCTGCCTAGGCTGAGAGGCCTGTATCCTGTTCTAGACCTTTTTGTTACCTGCCAGCAGATGTCCCTATAAGGCAATAGTATCTTGCAGTTAGAGTAGCTGGTTATGAAAATCAGAAGTTGAACCACTCATCGTATTTCCAGAGATTAATGGGGCTAAACCCACCATGCACTTCACAAGGTTTCCAGAGGCTGATAAAATGCAGTGTACCATAAGAGTAAATTTAGTTTACTTCTGAAAACTAAATAGAACAGCATTCATTTTCTTCTTAAAGTTTCCTATCTTTATCAGCAATAAATCCATTCTCTAAAATAAAATAAAATTCTCAGTTGGCTGTGTGTTATCAGTTTTCTTTCTCATTTTTTTTAGCTTCTTGACAATTTCATACAATGCATTTTGATCATACTCACTCCTTCCCCCAACTCCTGCCAGATCCATATCTGTTTGTCTACACACCTAACTTTTTGTCCTCTCTCTGTCCCGTTTTCTTTTTTTATTTATTCATCTTTCTATAGTATTAGAAATTAGAGTCAGGACATATGTATGCTAAGCAAGCACTCTACCACTGAGCCAAATCCTGCCTGTCCCCCGACTGCTTACTTAAAAATTCATCACGTACAGTTTGTGTTGTCCATAAATTCTTGCATTTGTGGTCTTCAATGGAGTCCCACTAGGGGGAATGCACCTTTAAAGAAAAAAACAAAATAAAACAAAACAAAAACTAACCAACCAAATAAAACTTTCCCTCTCCCGGAAGTTATCAACAGCCAATAGCCCCTTAGCCAGAGGTGGGACTTTGAGGCCTCCCTTTTCCTTCATGATGGAGCTATGTCTGGCCCGAGTCTGCGTAGTTCTTAAGCATACTGTCTCAATGGGTATGGATTATAAATTCGTAATGAAATTAATTAATTTTGCTTGGCTTACGGGCTTTCTTGATATTTCACATTTACGTTTGGTGTGTTGCTCATCTTTCATTTTCTTTTTGTCCTTCCCTGTTTTCTTCCTTCTGTATCTCTGGAAGAAATGCAGGTGAAGACACAGAGATTTCTAGATAGTCAAGTTCCAGCTTATTCTGAGCACTGTGCTGTTCTAGCATGAAACCCGTATGTGTAATCACAGATGGTTTGTGTTTAACAGTTCGCCTTTGAAAATAAAGATTGTATTATTCCCCATCAAAGAACTATTCAGTACTGTTCATCTCACCTGCTTTAATGAATGCATAAGAACCGAAGTATGCTGCTCTTTAATTTATTTTAAGCAAATGCAAAGTGTTTCTACTTAAAATAATCTGTAGTCTCTTGGTAGGTTAAACAGGGCTTTGTTTCTTTTTAATTAAAATGGCAAAGCTTTCCACATTCTTATTTAATTTAATTCTCAGAATAACCTGGCAAGTCGGTAGTTTCCAGTTCTGCAAGGGAGAAGATGCAGGTACAGTGAGGTAGATAGTAGAGGATAAAGTCATATAGATAGTAATTAAGGGGCCGGGTTTACATCCTGGGATACTGACATCCAGGGACCAATCTCAGATCCATTCTGATGCTCCTCTCCTGTATCAAAACATATTAGATAAAATTTTACAGCAGTGAAGTAGAGGTTGTTACACTGGCTACATTTAGACAACATTCAACTTTACAGTGGTAAACCAGTGATACGCACATCATTTAATTTAGAGTAGTATTCGATTTATATTTCAATAACAAATGTATTGAAATCATGATACCTCCCCCCACGTGTGTGTGTGTGTGTGTGTGTGTGTGTGTGTGTGTGTGTGTGTGTGATTTTTTTGTCTTCTCTTTGGGTTGACACACTTGAATTCTAGTCTGAGAAATTTTCCATGTGTGAAGGTCTGGTACCTTTTGAAGTATACTTCAAATGTCAGAGCAGGCACATGGTGAAGGGAAACGATTTTTTTCTTGCTTGCTTTTCTTTTTTAAAACAAAAGCTGTACATTCCATTTAAAGTGTCAGAGTTTAGTTAGGAATACATCATAGTGTTATAACAAAATTTCCAGTCCTAGCTTTTTATAAAACAACCTAAAGAAATGCCACTCCGAGCCAGGCAGTGGTGGTGCACGCCTTTAATCTCAGCACTGGGGAGGCAGAGGCAGGCGGATCTTTGTGAGTTCGAGGCCAGTCTGGCCTACAGAGTGAGTTCCAGGAAAGGCACAAAGCTACACAGAGAAACCTTGTCTCGAACTCCCCTCCACCCCCGCCCTCCCAAAAGAAATGCCTCTACAGTATGAAACAGTTGTTTTCATTATAACATGTCCTCAGTGAAACTTACAGAACAACTAGAGGAAACAAGCCTATGTTAGCATTCCCAAAAACCTCCTGTCTGTTACTATGAGAAGACTGGTGATAAAAATACTTAGGGCTGTGAAGGTTCCATTCATCAGGCCAGCTTACAGCTGATAAATCCAACAATGTATTTGCCACCCTGGGAAATATTTTGACAAGGATCCTCAAACCCTAGTATAAACATTCCTCCAAACTTATATTTCTTGCTTAGAGATGGTTGCTCATATTTGGGGGAACCTATCTACCATATGTTTCACAAGACAGAAGAAAATGTGAATTTTCACTTCTCCTATTGTATGTATTATAGGAATTTTCATTAATAAATGAGTAAATTAAGTGTATCTTGCCACAGATGATTATAATCCCCTTGGTTGATGGGAAATACAGAATGAAATGTGAGACACCATCATAATTTAAAAATTATGATCAATATTTTTAATGGTCAAGGTGTAAAGATGTGTTTTTTTTCTAGATAATATGAAAATTTACTTTATAGGGGTTAAAGTTTCCAGAAAGTGATGCCAGTAGAGGGGAGAAGGTTTTTTTTTCTCTATCCATGGCTAGAAGCATGCTTGAAAACTGTAATAAAATATACATTAAAAAGGAAAAGGAAGATAAATGCATTAATGTAAATTGTATACAACACAGGAGCCATCAAACTAAATATCAAAGGAGGGAAAAGATGTAAATTTTGTGTTTTAAATTTTTTTGACATTATAATTACAACATTTCTCCCTTCCCTTTCCTTCCTCCAAACCCTCCTGTACACCTGTCTTTGCTCTCTTTTATTAATTTTGCTTAGGTTTTTGAAAAAAGGGGAGCATGATGTGTTTCCTGATGTAGTAACAGACAGAGAACTACTTGCAAGGGTCTCGTTGGATTGTTCTCAGTATTTCTGAGTGACATTCAGTAGGGCAGGACACTTGTCACATGAAGACCTTAACAAGAGAAATTCAGAGAATGCTCTCCCTAGTCATGTTGGCCTACTCCAGAGAGGAGGATTAGAGAAAGATAAGAGTGTTTTCCTTGTCTCTAGGGTTTCCTCAGTTTCTAGAGTATCATTTTTTTTTTGGGGGGGGACATCTTCCCATATTATATCACCAGTATGTTTATGAATTATATGCATAAGAAAGTTAATACTTGAATTTGGCAAGAGGGAGTTGATTTAACAAATGATGCTGATAAATTACCATCTGTCTAGAAAAACAAAATGTCTCTGTCCTAAACAGTTTTTACAAAAGTAACATAAATGAGCACAAAAGTCTTATAAGCATGTTGATAAAAATATTCACAATGTAGGAGAAACTTTTTAATCAAGGCAGATGATACAGAGGTGTATATAAGGTAGACTTATTTTACTGGACTAAATCTTCTGCCAGGTATCTTTTGCCAATTAGTAAATAGCTAATATAATTTTGTTAGAAAAAAATAAAAATAAAAACCACATTTTGTTGAACAAATTACTTTTATCCATAATAATATAGGCACATATATAACATGCTTATAATATAAGAAAACAATTTGATAGAGATGAGAAATACCTAAGTCAATGTGACCCAAAACTTGTTACTTGGCTTAAACTGCCTGCTATCGAGGACATAAACTCTAAAGTAACAATGGTATAGCATTTTATTGCCACCAACATGGTACTAATTAAAAGAGCTGTTGGTTCCAGGAGTGTAGAGATGGAAGCACCTTGGTGACCTATAGCTGACAACATGAACAGTTTCACACTTCTTGGATAATAATATGAAATACATCTTAAATTTAAGACCGTGTATATTTCTTGTGATTACTGATAGTCTCTTTCATAGAAATAGAAAATTCTTTCATAGAGATAAAAGCACAAGCAAAGAAAACTGCACCTCTCATATGGATTATTGTTACTACATTAGAAAACATGGTGCAAACAGTAAAATTGATGCATCAGAGGGTGTATTAGTTATCTTGGAGGATTTTGCCCCTGAAGTATTAAGTGAGAAAAGTAGGATAGAGAAATGCCAGCACCACATGATGCAGTATTTGTGAAAGGACATACCATCCTATGTTGGTAAATGAATAGTGGTAAACATATTCATGGTTCTTTATGTTCCATCTAACAATATGAACAAAGGAAATATAGACGATACCCACTAAATTGTTAACAAGAATGATTGTTCCCTAGGGGGAAAAGAAAGAGGAGTACACCAAAAACTTTGTGCCTCAAAAGCCAACAATATACTCTGAAAGCTGGGGCTGGTGGATTGCAAGTTTAAGGCCAGCCTTGGTTATATAGCAAGAATGGCGGGGGGAGATGAAATGAAATATTTCCGTGTATTAACTAATCATTCCTGATCCTTTTTGTGGTGATATTTTATTTGTGCTGAAATGTGATATTTTATTTGTATGTTAATAAATAAAGTTTGCCTGGAGATCAGAGGTCATAGTCAACCATAAACAGAAGTCAGGCGTGGTAGCTCACACCCTTAATCTGATCACATGGCAGGCAGAGTCTCTGTGTGTTCAATGACACAGCCAAGTGTGGTGACACACACCTTTAATCCCAGTACCAACCATAGAGACCTGGAGGTCTGTATAGACAGGCAGTGATGAGGAAGTGATGTGGTTGGGCTTAGAGCCAATGGAAGGCAGAACAGTAAGGTAATAAAGGCGCAGGTTAGGCAGGAAGAGGCTCTCTTGGGAAGCTACAGTGAGGTGTTAACCTAAGGTTAGTTGGCGGCTATTGCTTTAATCTCTATGGCTTGCACCTCTGTATTTGACTCTGTGTTTCTTGTTTAATAAGACCATTTCGAAATTTCTGTACACCTTTTCATTAGAAGAAAGCTAAGAACTCAGATAATTTTTCTGCTTGCTTATTATATCTTCTTATGATAGCACACTCCATATATTGCTTGTGGGGAATGTGTTCTATTTTCCCATACTTTCTGTTTTTTTTCTACTCTTACAGATATTTTCCCTTTTGTTGTTGTGTGATACAGGGTCTTAAATTCCCAGGCTTATTTTCAAAATTTGTAACAGGAGAGATACCTTGAGCACAAGCCCCCAAAGACACATTACAGACTAGAAATAACCTAGGTTCTGAATTCAGATGTACTGGGGATGAAAACCCATTTCAGTTATTACTTGAATGACTTTGGACACAGTGTTCAATATTTCTTGCCTTTAGCTTTTCACCTACAGAATGGAAAGAAACAAAACTACATTGGAGGGACTGTGTTAGAGATCTATTTAATTCAATTAATTTATTTAACTTTTTATCGATTCTTTGTGGATTTTACACCATGCACATCGATCCCACTCATCTCTCCCACCCTTCATGTTTGCCCTCTGCACTTGCAACCTCCTTCCCAAGATAAAATTTAAGAGAAAATAAAGAGAAAAGAAAAGAAAAATCTCATCGCAGAGGCTGCAGCATGACACAGTGAGTCACACAGTATACCCTTTATTTAGTTCATATGTCTTACTTGCAAGCGTTCATTGCAATGAGTCATTGGTCTGGTTCGAGGCCTTTGGTTTCTGCTACACTATTGATACTGGGCCCTCACTGGGACTCTTCTTGGATATCCTGTTGTTCTGTGTCATGGAGATCTTGCAGCTTTAGATGAGGTGGATGTTGGTTGCAATGGGCCAACTCATAGACCTGGTTCTGTGTCTGGGTGGTTGGTGGGTTGGTCAGCCCTCCAGCGCTTCCTCATCCTCACCACCAGGGTGAACTCTCCTGCACTGCCCTGCCTAGCTCACTCTATGCAGTAAGCAGCTAGGGGTGGGGCCGGTTCTCCTGCTCCCATGCCCGCAGGGCAGGATCACCTACACTTACACTACCAGGGCCAGCTCTACTGAGTCGCCCAGGTGAAGTAAGTGCAGGGGCCGCTCTGTTAAGTGCTGCAGGGTGAGAAGCAGGGCCAGGTAGAGACTTACCTTTTTTTTTTTTTTTTTGGGCTGGAGGGATAGCTCAGCCGTTAAAGGCTAGGCTCACAATCAAAAATAAAAATGTTTTGTTTTTTTTTTAAAGCGTGTGTGCAGACACCTTGTTTGGCACAAAGTGCGACAGACACATTGCTTCCCTATTCAGAATACTCAGCAGAAGTTAGAGTTAGAGTCACGCAGTGCTGAATTTAATGGACATTTTTGATGTGGAATGCACACTGAAGATTATGCACAATTAGTTGCCTTCATTCCCTGTAACACCGAGGTGCAATAACTAATCCTGGGGTTGTCTGCGTGGGATTCAGGTTTGCACAGTGGGATCTTGCCTTGCCTTGGCTGGCTTGCACAGCCTGTTTGCAATTGTTTTTATGTATTATACGAACAAAGCATGCTTTTAGATACAGTAAGTTGTCTTCCATATAAAGTCTTACGGTTTTCATTTCACGAAAAGTGGATGTAATTTTTTTTTTGACCATTCAGCTAAGTTTTAGGCGATTTTTCCCTAATAGAATTTTCCTGTTATGTATTAGTTTCACTTGTAAGAAAATAGGTTTACTTATATACTAAATCCACCTAGGCAAATAGGAGATCTGGCTATGTAAGATAGCATTGAATGTAGTGGGTATTTTTATATAGAAAGTGCAATGCAACATAATTGTATACAATTCCCTTTTGAAAGAAAATATTTATATTGCCTTAAACTCTAAAAGATGAAATTTGAGGACATTAAAAACATTATTCTGAAGTTTAACTTTTCTGAATTATAGAAGCCTGGTAGGCTTTTTTCTTATGTAGCTCATTGGATTTTTAACTTATTCTAATATATCAATTTTTTACCATAATTTATTGACTAAACATCTTTCTGACACCCCATTTTCCACTTATAAAAAAATGGTGGCCTCTTGTGATGGCTTCCAATGAATTTTAATAGTAATCTCCTAGTCTTTTAAATCAGTTCATACAGAATACAGTCTTTCCTTTTTCCACTGCTGATTATAATTTCTCTCCTCTGTCACCAATCTCATTTAAAAAGAAAGGTACATCCATATTTTCCTAATAACCTACATTGTCTTAAAATCTTAAACAACCTTGGTAAAATGATACTTACTGTACCAGAGAACTGGATGGTGTGAAATGAAAAAAACAGTATTTTGTATCAAAATTAACTCTGGTAACTCATGAAGTTGGTCTTTATTTCCTCTTGTCGTCTTACTAATGTTGATAAAAAACAAACACAAAACAAACCCCCTTCATCTGCTGTGGATAGCCCCATGTGCGTAGGGCAGAGTGATGAGCTGAGATTACTGCCAACTAAGCATTTTCTACTATTTACTAGCATTTACAATTACTCAGCATTACAGCTTCGCGGAGCCCTGGATTACACGTGCTTGTTTCTGTCTGTCAAGCTCCTGGGAGGCTTTTTGTTCCTTCTAAATCGCTTCCAGGTTTGATTTTTCAAAAATTGGGCTAAAACTCAACTTCCAAAATCCAAGTTCGTGATTGTTCTATTTTTACATTTTCATAAGTTTCTTTATAGGGTATTTTCCATTTACAAAATGGATAACTTCTTGTCATTTAAAAAATACAGCAAAGATGTTTTAAATGCAAACTATTACCCATTTTCTACCACCATTTTCATTAGATTATTTGCTTACAAAATGAGCAGAAAAAGATGATTATGAGAGAGAGAGAGAGAGAGAGAGAGAGAGAAAGAGAAAGAGACAGAGACAGAGAGAGACAGAGACAGAGACAGAGAGAGACAGAGAGAGACAGAGAGACAGAGAGAGGCATTAGTTGATTGGTTATTTCACTTTCATAACAGCAGCATATTCTTTATATCTCTTTTCAGCTCATTTTTGCTTTGGGAGTGACCATGGCCCAATAACACAGACTTAGGTTACCTCAAATTCCACTTTCCAAGGTGGAAGCAGTTTCATGAAGTTTTAAAGAGCAAAGAAATTCACAAATCAAGGCAAATGTAAAATTTCCAGCTGTTGAGTCTGAGCAATCCAAGATCAAGGAATTGGCAGATTTGGATACATAAGGACGAACTTGCTGCATCTTCTCACTGCAGGAGGTTTGAGTAATGAGTCCTTCCAGGAGAGAAAGTGGAAGGACAGAAGAGGATAATGGATTTATCTGCTCAAGCCTTTAGAGAGAGTAATCTCTTTACGAGAAAGGAGCTTTTATAGCCTGCTTCAGCCCCAAAGGTTCTAACTCACAACGGTGTTTACGATAGTTTGGATGAGAATGACCCCCATAGGTTCATATATCAGAACGCTTGGTCTGTAGTTTGTAGAACTGTTTGGGGAGGATTAGGAGGCGTGGTCTTGTTGGAGGAGGTGTGCCACTGCCGTTGGCCTTAAGGTTTCAAAAGCCCATGCCACTCCCAGTTAGCTCTTTCTCCCTTTGCCCAGCTCTTCTGGGTCAGATTTATGCTCTCAGCTACTTCTTCAGCATTATGCTTGCCTGCCTGCTGTCATGTTCCATGCCATGATGGTCATGGACTCACCCTCTGAAACTGTAAGCAAGCCCCTAATTAAATGCTATCTTTTATAAGTTGCCTTGGTCATGGTGTCTTTTCACAGTAATAGAACAGTAACTATGACAGTGTTATATTGAGGATTAGGTTTCAACATGAGTTTGGTAGGAAACAGATTCAAACGACTACAAAGTTTGTATAGGCACATCTTTTTCCTGCCTATCTTCCATGGTGATGTTTCAGAGGGTGATGTTTTTTGTGGTTTAGTATGCATCTGTGGATGAGGACACCTAACTGGGATGAACATGTGGCAGTAACTAAAGGTAAATATTTCCCTTGTTTTGAAGTACTAAGGTTTTTTCTTGAGCCCTCATCATCACACTCTATCTTTTGTGATGCAAGTTCTTAATTAGCAATAAGTATAACATTGAATCTTTCAAGTTGATATTGTGTTTTTGGAGACTGGTCTCAAATCAATGAGACCAGTATTTCTGCATCAGCCTCCCTAGTGTAAATATTACAGTTACTTCTCATCCTGGGATTCCCGACAGATTTTCCTTTCCCATTTAAATTATTTGTTTCCATTGGGGCAAACTTGATCTTAATTTTTAATCAAGTTTTTTAATACTCTGAGGACCAGAAATTTTTGAAGTCATGTCAATTTTTAGAGTTAAGTGAACTCAAATGAACTATTCATGCTACTTAATGCCATCTCCAAGTGTCTGTCTCAGTATGTGATTGTACCTGTTCCTGCCTTTCAGAAAGCAGTATTATTATATTCTATAACATGGTTTCAAAATTACCTCAGTCTTTTATAACCTTCACTAGGAAATGAAGTGCTCATTCTTTTATCTCAAAGCATCAGTAAATAATTACTACATAAATGCTAATGCTAGCTAACGACATGTAATTAGTATTATATATGTGATATATTTTAATACTTACATAGTTTTAATACTGTGTATTTAACCTGATCACAGCTTTTTATAGTATACTAAAGCACTTATCCCTCTATCAACAATATATATATTATATGTACAATTATATTTATTTAGGACATCAAGTTTATTTCCTTTAGAATTTTTCTCTAATTTAGCCATCCAACAGTTTTATACTAATATTTATAGATATTAATTTTTTGTGTTTTTTTTTGAAATAGGATTTCTCTATATATCCCTGACTGTCCTGGAACTTTCTCTGTAGAACAGGCTGGCCTCAGTCTCATAGAGATCTACCTGCCTCTGCCTCCCAAGTGCTGGGATTAAAGAGGTATGTACTGCCTCCACCTGGCTGATATTAATATTTTTAATGTTTGTATGTGCAAGCAAAATCTTAGTTAATCTTACAGTATTTGTGTTAAAAGTATTCAATTTTATTTACTCTTACTGAAATGGAAGGGAAACTTTATGAACATGCTGTACTGATAAAATGTACAATTTATGAAATAATTTGAACACTATTATTATTACTATTATTACATTAAGTTATCATTTGATATAGCTTAGTTTTCATTTGTATGTATATTGGCAGTAGGAAGAGAGACAGAGATACAGAAAATACATACAATTTCTATTTTCTGCTCAAGTTCTTTTGTTACTTGAAATGTTTGTAATATATCTTTATGATTATTAACTTTAATTGAAACTTAAAGTTTAGAGTTTTTTCTTAGATATTGCTTCTGTCTCATTTGTAACTTTTGCTAAATTACTAAAACTGATTTATTTTAGAGTTCTTAAATATTCATTTGACAAACATCTATTGAACACCTAGTAAATGCTAATCATAGTGCAAATCACTAGGGATATAATGATAAATAAAATATAGGCTTTGGCTTCAAACTCTTCACAAATTAGTGACATCATTAGTGCCCAAAGTAATTTTACCCTTTTTTCTGTTATGCGATTTCTGGAGTACTTCTCAAGTTTAGAAATTTCAATACTATCTTTTTCTTCACCTACTTGGACAATTGGGTTAAAATAGAAAGAGTGGTGAACATGAAGTTCAAAGCTGGAAGTTTGTATTCTGCCTGAGCTTCCCCATAATCTCCCAGCTTTTGTAAAATAATGAAACTCTGAGTAATTTTCACTCTTAAAGCTGATTCGCTATTTATCTCATAGGCTGTATATAGGATTAAACTTTAAAAGCTGTCATCATAGTTACTTTTCTAGTGCTGTGCGAAGACATTATGACTGAGATAACACAAAATAAAGCGTTTAATTTGGGACTCACAGTTCCAGAGGGTTAGAGTCCACGGCCATCATGGCAGAGAGCACCGAAGGAGGCAAGCACAGCACAGGAACTGCAGTTGAGCTCTAGCTCGACCACAAGTGTGACTGAAGCAGAGAGCGCTAACTGGTAGAGATGCCCTCTTTTGAAACCTCAAAGACGTCTCCCAGGGGTACAACTCCCCCATGGAGTCCGCACCTAATCCTTCCCAAACATTTCTACCAACTGGGGACTAAACATTCAAATATAAGAGCCTATGAAGGACATTCTCACTTCAAATTAAGTTTTTAAATAATCTTCAATTAATTTATATGCTAAAATATGTAGAAGAAAAATCACATTAGGTTACTTTTGCTGGCTGAATTATCACCATTTTTAATGATCATCAAGCTAATGACAAATGTGTCATACCCTTCTTTAGACTATTAACAGGCTGGGCTACATGTTACAATCACATGGCTAACAGTAAAAGCCAGTGAACAGGTTGTATTTCAGACTAATTACATCAAGATCTCAAGGGGATGGACTCAGCTATCAGTACTTTATAAAACTTTCCAGGTGATTTCAATTAATTTGAGAACAAATATTTTGAACTACACTAATGGTTCATTGAAATGAACATTTGCAAGTAAAGCTGTTTGGGGAAAAGGGTCTATTGCATGACACACCACAACTTCCAATGCCACTACAATGAATGAATACGCAACCAACGGAGAGGTGACAAAGACGGAGGAGTGGCTTGGGACATGCACAGAGGGCTGTGGGGGAGAGAGGAGCAGGTCATTGCCCGAGGAGTCAGCAAGATTTTTTCCTTTTTCTTCTTTTCTTTTCTAGTTTTTATTCTTTATTTTATTTTCAGGGAGGAGGTTACAGGAGTAAAAGGTGGATATGGAAGGTCTGGGAAATGAGTGGATTTGGGGTGCATGATGTGAAATTCCCAAATATTCAATGAAAATTATGTTAAAAATCATGTGAAATTTTAAGTTTTTTAGTCAGAAACTTTTAATAACTAAGCTTAACCTAGTGACATTACTGTGCTTACTAATGCATTTGAGGATATTTCCATTTCTTGATATTGCTCTCTGGATTGCTTATTTTATTTACTGTTATTTAAGTTTGTTTTAGATCCTATAAGTTTTGTTCTACTCATTTTTCCCTCACAGTTTTAGGAGTTGTATTAGAATTCTTACTTATAAGAAGCCTAAACCAAATCTCCTAGGAGCACAAAGGCACTAATGAAAAATATATTGAGATGCTTTTAAAAGCGTTGACAACTAAAATATGAAAGGAGGCAAGACAAAAGAAAGCTGGTGACCTAGACTATTGACTTAGAAATTGGAGGCTAAGCTAAGACTGTTCGCTGCAATACAGCTCAGCCTCATTCCCTCTCAGCCAGCACTGTTAGCAGAAGTGTTAGGACAGAGCCCGGAAATCCAGACTTGCTCATTCATCCTCAATAGGTCAGTTATACAAACATAATTGCAAAAGCAGGTAGAAGGGACATATTCAATGTGACCACATTCATAAGAGGAATGAAGAAATTCAGTGGCCCCCAAGTCCATTATGCGGGTCCTGAAGCTATAGAGGATAAATAGACAGCAACAGATAGTATAACTAGGAGGTATTAGTGGAGGTGTAGCCTCCCCATCATCATTTACTTAGCTTCAGTCTCTCCTGAATGGTATTCTGGCAAGTTATTAAAATTGTGTGAAACACTTTTTCATTAGACAAAGCCTCCCTCTGGCTGGCACCAGACTCCTGTCCTTTTTCCATCTTCAGTATACAATTACTAGGGAAATTCTAATGTCTTGGGATCCATTGTGTCAACAGTTTGAGAGCTGGGGAGAGGGACACAAGTATCTCTTTCAAATATGTTTATTCCTGATAGGACAGTTACATCTCCACTATTTCGTTGCTACAGTTTACACCTTCACAATCAATAAACTCTGTTCAATTCTGAATATCTAATTTTTCTTTATAAATACCTTATTTCTTATTCATTCTTTACTATCACTGGCTATGCGAGTTTGATTAAGTTTTTGAACTTTCCATATTTTGATTTCCACATCTAAAATATGAATAATTGTTTATGGATCTTAGGATGGTACACACAGTGAATGAAGTCTTACTTAGTTGCTTATGCCTGTAGATGAATTTCTAAATGGTCTTATTAAATAAAAAACACAGAGGCAAATATAGGGGTGAAAGCCTTAGAGAGATCAGGGAAATAGGGAAATCCACCAACCAGCCAACCTTAACTCACCAAATCTGCAGCTTCCAAATGTGAGTTACTTCCTGTTTGTCTACCCACATCTATATGCCTTGCTGTTCTGCCATCTGTTTTGCTCTCTCTGTTCAGCTACATCACTTCCTCTTACTGCCCAGCTCTGCTGTGGGATGGTCTGTATGTCAAATTGCTCTGATTGGTCAATAAATAAAACACTGATTGGCCAGTGGCTAGGCAGAAAGTATAGGCGGGACTAACAGAGAGGAGAAAAGAAAGAACAGGAAGGCAGAAGGAGACACTGCCAGTCGCTGCCATGACAAGAACCATGTGAAGATGCTGGTAAGCCACGAGCCTTGTGGCAAGGCATAGATTTATGGAAATGGATTAATTTAAGCTATAAGAACAGTTAGCAAGAAGCCTGCCACAGCCATACAGTTTGTAAGCAATATAAGTATCTGTGTTTACTTGGTTGGATCTGAGCAGCTGTGGGACTGGAGGTTGAGAGAGATTTGTCCTGACTGTGGGCAAAGCAGGAAAACTCTAGCAACATAGCTCTGTCACTTTCTGTCCATGTGTATAGACTTCCAGACCACCATGGTTAACTAGCATTGGAATTAAGGCACGTGCCACCACATCTGGCCCTGTTTCCAGTGTGGCCTTGAACACGCAGAGATCCTGCCTGCAAAGTGAGAGGATTAAGGGTGTGTGCTACCACTGCCTGACTTCTTTGTTTACTTATAATGGCTGGCCTTTTCCCTCTGATCTCCAGGCAAGCTTTATTAAAACACTAAAATATCACCACATATGCCTATGACAAAATAAAAACATTTGAATGAGTCAACTTATTTTAGATGCTTAGAAAATTGTTTGAAAGTTGTAGACACTCAAATTCCTGCTACAACTGTAAGTTTTTACACATGTATTATTTCCTTGAATAGCCTTCTTTATACATTTTCCTTTTTCCCCCTCTCAGATTCAGTTTCTATTTAGAGAGTTATTTCTTTTTTATATTCTTAGTCTGTCTTCTCCAGTTCTTCCTTTTCCAGCAGTTCTTAGACTTGTGAAGTGTCTGAGTATGTACATCTTTATTTTATAGGTTTTAAATGATGACTTGGGAGTATAGCACTTTAGTTTTAGAGTTAATCATTTAAAAATATGACACCAGTATTTTCCATTATCTAATGTTGATTAGGAAGTAGTATTGAAGCTACATCTGCAAAGTCTCAGTAACATGACTTCCCAAACATGAATTGGACAAGGATGACACCGATGGCCATGCCAAAGTGGACAGGAAGAGCCGTGAGGCTTCGACATTACACAAAGAACTATAGGCAGCTGAGGAAAGCTAGAAGCAGGAGAGGCAATCTTCCCCATGGAAGAGTGCACCAGTTGGTTGTCCAGAGCCAAATGGTCAACCATCCTGAAAACATACAAGTAACATTATATGGACCGAGCAGGTTATATTTAGGAATATATATGTATATACATATGTATATATGCATGCAATGACAAGGAGTGAAAAAACAAGGCCATGAATTTGAAGTAGAGTGGGGAAGAGGAGATGGGAGGGTTGGCAGGGAGGAAAGGGAAGGGAGAAATGTTGTAACTATATTATAATCTCAAAAATAAGATTAAACGAAAAGAACAAACTCCAGTGTCTGTTTTTTTTTTCCCATGATAACTGATGTTTTGTCTCCTTCCCCTTGGTGTTCTAAGGTTTCACTATAATGCGCCCCAGTGTAGATATTTTTAGCTTCTTGGCATTTGGAGAATTGATGTTTTGAATGTGTAAGAGTTCAAAACTGTAGTAAGATTTTGTTTTCTTTCTTTCTATTGTTCTTAAGTTGCTCACTTAGGAGCAACAGATTTGACAAAGGTATATAGAGTGGAGAAAAATGTAGTTACAGTCATAAAGGTTTGTTTTCATTATTGCTGATTTCAAAAAATGACACTTGAGAGTAAGTTAATAATTAATTAATTAATTAATTAATTAATTAATTAATTAATGCATTTTCAGCATTTCAGGTTTTACCTGGAGGTCATTGATCAATTTGGAGTTGGTTTTTGTACAGTGTGATAGGTGTAGGCCTGAATAGAGAGTTCTTAAAAGAAAAAAATTTGCTTGGAAATATTTTTAAAAGTGTCTAACACCCTTAGCAATCAGGAAAATGAAATTGAAAGCTACTTTGAGATTTCATCTGCCCCCAGTGCTAAGATCAAGACAACCGACAACTAATCCTTGCAAAGAATTTGAGAAAAGGTGACCCCTAATTCACTGTTGGTGGGATTGTAAATTGGTGCAGCCACTCTGAAAATCAGTGTGGAGAAGTCTCAAAAAGCTAAAAATAAATCTCCTGTATGACCCAGCTATCACATTCCTTTGCAAATGCCCAAAGGACTTGTCAGGTTCTTGATCAGCCATGATAATTTCCACTGTGGCCACAATAGTTAGGAAATGGAAACAGCCTAAATGTCTATCAACTGGAGAATGTGGTTCATACACACAATGGAAGTCTCCTTTGCTGTAAAGAAAAATAAAAATTTTAGGTAAATGGATGGAACTAGAAAATACATCTAGTTAGGCAACTGATTCAGAAAGACAAATGCTGTGTGTTCTCATTTATTTGTGAATCCTAGCTCCAAATCTTTAGATGTGAGTATATAATCTGGAGTAACCACAGAAACTAGGAAAGCCAAAAGGAAGCATATCAGGGGTACTCTAGAGAGAGGGATTGTAGAACACAAGTGTTATCAAGGGGCAATGGGAAAAATAGATATGAGTACTGGGGGGGGAGGAGGGTCATACAGAAGAAGTGGGGTGGAGGAGAGATCAGTTACACCAGGGAAATTCGAAAATCCTTATGGAAACATTATTTTATCTTTACTTAAAACTGCACATAATGCATATATAATATATAAGTTACACACACACACACACACACACACACACACACACACACACACACACACAATGCAGCTATGCTACTTGTGCTGATAATTTTCCCCCAAAGAGCCATAAATTAGCTGGGAAAACCTCCCTTTGAATTGTTGGCTTGAGACTCCCCAAACAATTTAGGATGTTGATGTTATTTTTTGATTTCCTCACAGAACTTGAAAGTGATACTCTATTGTTGAGGACACCACACATTTCAGACATAGGACTTGGAAGAATTGTGCAGCAACTGACGTGAAAACCTCCTCCCTGAGGACTAGATCTGAAAGTACCTGAAGGTGCTACACAAGCTGACAGAGGAGAAACTCAATTAATAGTCCTGCCAATTTGTAAATCATAAAAACCACAAGAATGACCAGCCCAGCAAGACATCACAACGTTTCAATAGTGACACTCTTATCTTGGGGTAACCAACAGCTATCTAAGGTCCAGAAAATAGGGGGAATTCATGCCTAATACTGTAAATATAGACAAATACCCATGCCCGTGAGGTCATGAACCCTAGAGAAGTTACTACTGATACTTTTCTAAACCAGTGCAATTTCTAACTGTATTTAAAATATCCATCTTAATACTTGCCGATAGTTGTAGCTCTCACCCTCCATCAAAGAAGCTTCTTTTTTCATCAGATAGAGACTATTACAGAAATTCACAACTGGTGAAAATATAAGATAAGTTACCATGTGGTGCCTAGTCCCAGCTGATACTCCTACAATACAAGCCTGAGACCCAAGGCTCAGGGAACATTAGAGAAGAAGGCGCAGAGAGCTTAATAAGAGCCAGAGGACTTTGTGATGCAAGATGTGTCTTCACAGGTGATGTGTGCTGCAAGATAGTATCCTCTACAGATGAAAGGGATTTGCAACCATGAAATCTTAAGTATATGGTTATCTAAACAAGACCTGCACAGTGACAACACTAGTTGACATTCCAAGGTGGATGGAGAAAAATCTCACAAGCTGCTACCTGTGATGAAGAGCTACACTTAATTCATGACTGCTATGAGAGGGAGAATCAGTCTTCTCCAGGGATAGATTTTCCTGTCTCAAGTAGTCATCCTTAAACACACACACACACACACACACACACACACACACACACACACACTACAATAGGTCATGAATTTAAGAGAGAGTTGGGGGGAGCAAGAAGAGTTTGAAGGGGAGAGCGAGAAGTGGAAATGATATATTTATAGTACTTAAGAAATCCTCAAAAATCATTCAATTAAATATAAAAAGAAATAATTGATAGTTTTCTGTTTGTTGTGGACCTAAAAAATCTATAGATATATAGATCTATAAATCCGATGTTCTAAAAATGACTGTCTTTCATCTCCTTACAATTTAAAACTTAAATCCATTAATTGATATTGTTGGATCATTTTATATTCATTTAGGAAAGTTTGTCCTTAATACCAATTTTGATCAAGGCTAAAAAGAATGTAGTAGAGAAATTAACATCTCACCTAAATTATGAAAACTCCACATAGAGTTAAAATAAGATTCATCACTAAGAAATAAAAAATTGTTAGTGTTCTAATATGAAGATCAATCTAGAACTAGAACCTAATTCCTGTGTTTAAAGCAAATCAGGTGTTCTTAAAGAGGTTGTTTTGCTTTTTGTGGTAAACTAAGATGAGCTCTTATGTGTTGCTCAAAATTTTTTTTTTTTTATATTTTCTGATGTTTGTGTTTCAGCCTTTTGGCTACCCAGGAAATGTTTCTAACAAAGTCGTGGTTCATTTATGGATTTATTTGCGTTGATGTCTCTTAATGACCACTTTGCTGACAATCACTTCCAATTGATTTTGGTGTATTTAATGTTCTATGTATGTACAACTAGACACATGTACATCTGCATATCTAAGTAATATATCATGAAAAATTTACAAAGTTAAAAGTGTATAACATTTGTTGATGCAAAAACAAAGCAAAATAAAAACAAGCATAGTTTTCATCTTAAAGGGAATAAGAGGTAGTGTATTCTGGAGCATTTTGAGTGACCATAGCCTAGTAATACCAATTTAGGTAATCCCAAAATTTCGTGTTCCAATGTTGAATCAGTTTTATGGTTTTACAGAACACAGAAAGTAATAAATCAAGGCTAGTTTAAAATTCATTGGTGAGTATGTCAGAGAGGCACTTACAGCAAGATAGGAGAAGCTTTTATCTGGTGACATCCTTAGCTTTTGGTTTGATGAAGTGAGTCTGCTAAGTTAATAGATTCCAAAGGTTTTTTTTTTTTTTTTTTTTTTTTTTTTTTTTTTTTAAATCTATTAGTCCCAGAATGTTACTTCTTTCACAGAGGTGGGCAAGGAATGGCTGTTCTTGGGGTCAACGCTAGCCCAAGAAAAGATAATTAGCCTCTGGACTTTCAACATTTCATTCTTTCCACATGGTGCATTTCTAATCAGTCTCTGCAGATACAGCTTCTCTCCAGACGTTGTCTTCTATGGGTTAATAAATGCAAAATAGCCAATAAGTGCTGCTAGCCAGCACAGTTGCTTCTCAGCACGAGGTGTGGCTGAAGGAGAAACAATAAGAGACTACAGTCAGCCAGAGCCAGCATGAGCAATTGGTACAATGAGCCAGGAATGTGACCCCGCTTTCCCTTGGCCCTGGCTGGGCTCAACAGCTGGGTCCAAGCCCACTGAAGAAAACACAAGAAGGATCCATGAAGGCACCCTGGATGCCAGTGATAACTCATAGAGGTCATGGATTATGGAGGATTAGCAAGAAGACTCTTCCCTTCCATGCAGCTGTACCTAACTTGGCTTTCTGAGAGAACAACTGATAGATAGCATGGAATCTTTTATGCTCCACTGGATCTTGATAACATTTTTCCTTAGTCTTCCTACCTACTGACTACTGAAACCAACTGGCACCTACTGAAAATGGACAATCCATGGATCTTTGGAGACTTTCCAACCTGCTGTAAAACAGGTTTATTACATGTATAGGATAATGATGATCCCTTAGTGTCTTACAGACTTAAAAAGGCATCTAAAAATTGTCATCCAGATAATTGCTATTTAATACCTCAATATATATGTGTTTAGTTTGACAAAATAACTACCTTTCCTATTTTCCTATTGTGTGTATGAAATATACAGACATAATATCTTGTAATAACTAGCACTCTTCCCTAAATCTGTAAGAAATTAAAATTTTTAGTTGTCACTGCTACAGGCTTAATATACTAGCCAAAGAATCTAAATTTTGCTTTAGAATTAGCTTCTATATAGTCCTATGTAATGATGCTAGTATTTGTTGCTCTTTTATATTTATTGAGCCTTTCTTAAGTTATTCAAGCCTTCTAAAGACTGGTATTGTTAGGTCTCAGTCAGTGAATATGTCCAGAAATGATAATCTTGGCTCAACCTAAGCTGGACTATAGAAGACTTGCTAAAAGCCTTCCGTGAGCATTCCTCAGAACCTAAAGAAACGGTTTTCTGCCTGCCAAGAAGAGACAGATGGCTCTCCATTGACATACACTTTTTGTTGCATATCAAAACCCATGCTGACCTCCATGCTTTCTCAGTCCCTTTCATAAGTTCTTATTGTGTCTCAGAGTCCCCATGCTAGCCATCTGACCCTCCTCATTTCCCCTTTTCCTCCTCCACTATGTTAGCCCCCAGGCTGTTCCAGATCCCTGCTTCCTTTATGATGGCAAGGTTTCCTCCTCCTGAACCCCACAGTGATGAGTAAGATTCTGGATGATTGCTCTCTGGATGAGGTGAATGGTAGTGGGTACTATAAAATTTTGGTGTAGATCATCTATATGTAGGAATTTGTTTGGGGGCTTTGTTTTTCTAGTAATTTATTATGTTATTTATGGTTCCATTATTATGGTTACATTAGTGTTGTTCCTCAGGCACTGTCCAGTCCCCACTCCTAGGGTTTCTTATTGGACCGTGTGAAGTAGGCTAGGCTAGCTGCCCAGCAAGCCCTGGAGCTCCATCTGTTCCAGCCTCTCCATTGCTAGGAATGTAGGCATGAGCCATCATGCCTGACTTTTCAACTTACTTCCTTTTGATAATGTTGTACAAGACCATCCTCAGGGTTAAACAACCACTATCTTGGGGCATTCAGCTGTGCTACATTGCAAAAGAGCATTTCCAGCTGGCTTGTTGACTGTTACATCCTCTTAGAGGAGGAGGAAGTGTCCTGAGACCCTCACCTTAGCATTCACCACTCTCTACCACCTATTGTGTAGACGTTTGCCCTAACTGCAGGCTTCCTCAGGGAGGGGCCAGAGGATATAGCCCAGGGAAGCTAGGTGAAAGGGGACTCCATCTTTGCAGCTATGAGAAAGTCATTATCCCTGCTGGGTAGACCTTCCAGTCAGGCCTATGTGGGGTGATTACCCATGCTCCACTAAGTAACCCCTCATCTGTGTTCTGGAAGGAAGCCTAATAAACTCATTATTGGTGGAATTGTGATGTGGTTTGTCATTGGGACCTTAGGAGGAGGGGTAGACATTGCTTATTTCTCCTCCAGGGAAGTAATTTTAGCAATACTTGGCGTAGTTGGCAGGATCCTACACAACTGAGGACGAGTTTAGGAAGGGCACTGGCACTCCAAAAAGAGCAATCCTCGTGTGGGGAGCGAAACCAAACAAGTAAAGCAAAGTTTCATGAGTATAGGGTGCTTGCAGACATTGGGACATGATGATCTATGTGTTCCTTTAATGCTTCCCTTGAGGGAGTGGTAGGAACACAGTGACATATGTAACTGGGATGAGGCCACAAGGGCAAGGGGCTGTCTTTGGAGGAAATCCTAGAATGGCAGTCTTCTTATAGATGTTAAGGAGCGGCATGCCTTCCTGATGTGTTCATCAGGGTGTGTGGCGATACTTTGAGAACAGCCAGAGGTCTGAAGCAGACATTACGAGCACTGGGAGTAGCACATCGGGGTGGAGGTATCACCGAGTTGCTGCAGAGGTGCCCTGGCCATTGCTCTAAGTAGTAAGACATCTATCTTCAAGACCACAAGTGTGAAGGAAACACTGCAGTGATAAAGGAATACAAGGCCAGCGTCTTCAGTAGGGAAGCCTCCAACTTGGCTTAGCAGGTGGACTGGATAAAAGGGAAGGAAAAATAGATGTGTTTGTTAGAGTGCCACTTTTTATGGCTTGGGGCCCCAAAGGAGGAAGAGGTCCCGCTTAGACCAGCAGTGCAGTCTCACCTGGAACCCCCAAACCTGGAACCCATGGAAGGTATCAGGTAGTGATGAGGAAGGCAGTGACCTAGAAGCCACAAAAGGTCCCCCTCAAATCTCACCTTTTATACTTAGAAAGGAAAAACCTATGAGTCAGCATGGAGATGGGGGCCTTAGCCGTGGCCAGGTGGGAGAGGCCATGGTAGTCAAAGAATATTTAACAATGGAATTGCTGGAATTAGAGAAAAGCTTTAAATGAGCAATGAAATAATATTGCACAATCTGGCTTGTGAGACTGTGGGGTATAGGGGGCAGATGGGAATCAGACAGTGCTTCCAAAAGAGAGACTGAGTAGTATAACCACACATCCTCCCTTGATATGCAAGCTGCATCTCCTGAGGCAGTACAAGAGGAATCAAACCCTGTAGGACAGGCTCGTGGGAGCCATTAGGAAGCACTTGCTTATCTCCAGTAGAGGTTCCCATAGTTGTCAGGGTCTGGAGGACAACAGAAGAGCTCTAGGCACTACTGAGGGAATGAGGTATGAGAAGAGCAGTCTTGGATGCCCAGTTCACAGGATGCTCACCAGAAGCTTAAGGAAGAACTGGATTCAGCAACAATTCCAAGCACGGTATGCAGCTTCAGTAGCTTCCCTGAGACCTTGGTGGGGCAGGAAGTTCATGAAGTAGGAAAAGAGTTGGCTGACCTAGATGTCTTAGAGGTAGATGTAAAGAGTGTCTGTAGAGTGAGAGAACAAACTAGACAAGACACGAGAAAAACAAAATGGAAAAGGAAATCTACCTAGGGGACTCAAAGGCAAATGTGGGAAGATTTTGCATTGAGTTTCTCATGAACAAACTGACAGGAAGCCAAATTCTGTGCTAATGAACTTCTGGAAGGCTTAGCTCAAACAGGAGTTCACAGGAGGCATGCATGATGAAACAATACAGGCAGACTCATAACTTGTTTTGTTACTGGGACCCTTGGAGGAGGGGTAGCCATCATTTAGTTCTCCTCCAGGGCAGGAATTTTAGCAACATAATAATAATTAGGCAACTCACATACTTTTTGTAAAAATCAGACCTCAACACTCCACCCCACTTTGTACAACTAGTCTTGTCTGTTACTCTACCTCAGGTCTCTAGATCAGAAGATAATAAAAAAAATTAACTTATGGAAGATTTTTGTATTCTGTCATTTCAACATAGATATCACATGGAAAATCTTCCTACCCTGCTTACCACCTGCCTCTACCTGGGTTAAATTTATCTCTTGATGCTCTTGAGTCTAAATGTTCCTAATATTTTTTTTCTCATTAAGCGCCTGGAAGGCAAATGTTTCACTCATTTTCCTATCTATTTAATTTGATCCTGTATCTACGTTTTCTTTGTTTACAAGTGTATTTCTTTACATTCAGTTATGAGACAAGTAGTAGAAAATACCCCACTACCTGAGTTTTATAAATGTTGGCAGTTATGTTTATCCCATGGTATATCCATGGCTATCCATGATATCCAATGATCTTTAAGTGCTACAAATTGTTTGTTTATGAAGCTGGTTGCCATCTCTCCTTAGAGACAAACATGTTATAGAACTGGTTACTGTTTTGTCTGTCAAGACTTTTTTTTTTCCTTTTTGTCTCTGGAAAGGAACCTGTTTTACAGTAAGTCATAGTGAATCCTTAAGGAAGTACTGCACTTGAAAAATATTATTATTTTAAATTATGTGTATAAGTGTGGTCTTTGTGGGGTTATGTGTATTTAAATGCAGATGCCCTCAGAGGACAGAGGAGTAATTTGGAGCTCAAGTTACAGGCAGCTGTGAGCAACCATAAGGGGAGGGTGCTGATTATTGAACTCAGTACCTCTGGAAGATCACTATTTGCCATCTGTCTAGCCCCACCAGGGAAAATTTTATTCCAAGGAGTTTATATTGATCCTATAACCACTGAGGTACTTCCTGTTTCTATTGTCAATGAGTGATATTTTGCTTTATCTTTTTGGAAATATGTTTTAGAATTTCTTTGCACTATTAACCAACGAGATATACTTCATTGACAAATCAGTATGTGTTTATCACCCCAAACTACCAAAATAAGTGAGTTGTTCTAGGGTTTGTCTCCCTTCTTTGTTCCAACAGATTATGAATGATGGAGTATAAGAAGGCTACACAATTTTAGCCTGGATGGTAACAACACACACCTCTAATCCCAGCACTGCCAGAGGCAGATAGATTTCCATGGGTTTCAGGCCAGACTGATCTACATACAAGGACTAGGTCAGCCAGCACTTCATGGCTGATACCCTTTCTCCAAGTGAACAAAACAAACAACAGCAAGAACCTAGACAATCTGTAACATTTAGCAACAGTCTTTGAACCTACTTCTCACTGTTCTTAGAAGATACACTTCTGCTCTGTTAATACTCCTTAGAAAGACAGTGTAGATATTGGAAAGGGAATAGGATTTAATTGGAGACACAAAAGAGTGAAAAATCTGGCATAGCCTATCAGTTGAATTGACTTAACTGATGTGATCCTTAGTTTCCCTATCTACCAGACGGAGACAATGGGAGCTTTGCTATGTGATAGCATTAAGGATAGAATGTATTTATATCCAAGTAGAGTATGAATTCAACAACCAATGCCTTTATTACTAGGCATAACAGGAACAGATGACCTATTGCCTAAATTCCTGTATTTTCTTTCTTTCTTTTGTTATTGTGTGAGTTTAGGTTTAGATTTGTAGGTGCTTCCTGTTTCATAGGGAGTCTTTGTGAGAATGAATGGTCAGCTAGAGAAAACAACCGTTGTATGACACCGATACTTCTGCTTTCCTCTGACTAACCGAGTTTATAATAGTTCAGATGGCAAGCAGTATATTCAGTTTCCACAAATGGTTGCATAATCAGTAGAAAAAATGATGAGGGTAAAAATATGCTCCTTAATACCTTGAACATTCATGTTCAGGCTACTGAATGAGAGAATCTGCTCATTTTATTCAGAATTGAACCCAGCAAAACCACACACACACACACACACACACACACACACACACACACACACAAAACAATCTTAGATTTAACCTAGTTTTTTTTAAAAAATCATCTATCTATCTATCTATCTATCTATCTATCTATCTATCTATCTATCTATCTATCTATCTATCTCTTTATTTAGAGTCTAGAGGTGAAACTTCTGATCTGTGGTTACTGTAATGTAACAGTGATGGGAAATGGCCTGGATACTGTTACAGGCCTCTCTGGTCCATGATGTGTTTGTCTCTTTGTGTAGATCCAGTTCATCAAGCCTTAGAATTTCTAATCTCAAACTACCCCTCAAGTATTGTTTCCCACCTAATAACTTCAAATATGTAGGTGTCTTTTTCTACTTCAACAACAAAAACATTTTTTTTTTCTGATTCTGAATGAGATTTAGTTAAATGCCTGTTTAAGAATTGATGAGTAATTTAGTGGATTTAGGAGAACATTCTGTGTTATTATGCGCAAATGCATACCATGCCTGGCTCCCTATGTCATTAACCTGGCAGTCATTTCATGCATGACTCCCCATCTTATTAAACTAGCAGTATGGAATATTTGATTTACTAAACTGATATGAACAACTTAGTATGTTAATATAGGATACAATTTTAAGCTTCTTTGGAATAACTATCTTTGAAGGAGATTCTCGAAAATGATAACAGTATTTTGACAGCTGTGCTCAGTTTTAAAAAGTATAATTTGGGAAGCTTCTTCTAACCGGAGGAAATGTGCCTGGATGATTCTATTATTGACCCATATAATAATTAAAAATGAAAACCACCGTTAAAGAGAAGTTTTTAGAATTCTGTAGCAAGACTTCTTACAACACGAGTAAATAAATGCAGCAGAAGCATTTTCTTCTAGGCAGGATATGTGTAACAGTGTGTGGCTGCTCGATAGTCTTCCACCAGCTCCCCGGTTACCATGATGTTCTGAGGTCTTTATAGCTGGTCCCTCAACACCTCTCTTCCCCAGCTTTGGTTGCCATGGCAGCACTCACTGTCCATTGAATTTACAGTGGAAAAATGATGAGGAAGTCGATGCATGTTTGTGAAGTTGGTGCAGTGCCAAATGTAGCAGGAATTATGAATTCAGGATGCTGGAGTCTTCTTTTAGTGTCCATTTCAGCTGGCACCTAATGTTGCTCACATAATCACAAACCACTCTGTCATAATTCAGACCAGCTGGATAAAATGAGACAAAAGGAAATTTGGCAGCAATGGAGGGGATGGTAATTTAAAAAGGTTTTTTAATTACGTTTTCTGTGTTTTTCAATCAACAATACTTTAAAGCCTTTAGTTTTTCTCTTAATAGGATTTCTGTACTGTTTTTGGCTTGGTTGTTAAGATATTACCCACCAAAACTTTCAAACACTAAACACACAAGAACAAATCTATAAATCCAAAAAAAATTGAAAGAAAGCATTTATAATAATCATCACTTCTGTTAGAAAATTTGCATTTAATTTACAGAGGTAAATTGCCTTTACTCTACACAAAAGGTGTAGTTTTGGTTTGAATAGTCAATGTTTACCAGATATATCCCTCAATAAATACTTCCAGATTTGTGATATTATGTTCATCATTTTTTCTTCTAATCATGACTATATATCAGAGTTCACAAAGCAGCAGGAAAAAAACCCCAAAAAACCAAAGAACAACAACAACTAAAACAAGTGTTAGTAGAGTGAGAAAACCAAGTAAATAATCCAGGAAACTTGCTCATGGAACCATAGATATGTAAGAGAAACTCACTGGACCAAGAGGAGAGGAAGGAGGAGGAACACTAGGTAGAAATAAATCTTTTTCAAGAGAAAGGAGACCAAAGATGTGTTTGCTGGAAGCGTTTTCATGATTATTTTTCTAGGATAAACACTTAGTTGAAATAATCTGTTAATAATGTTAATGGTGAGATAGTTATAAATAGAGAGAAATTTGTAGTAAAAGGACCATTAATGTCTCACTGATTCTTAGTGAGAAAATTTCTTTTCCTTTTTTTTTTTTTTTTTTTTTTTGAGATAGTGTCTCTATACATAGTCCTGGTTATCCTGGAGCTCACAATGTAGAGCAGGATGGCCTTGAACTCAAAGATCCTCCAGCCTCTGCCTGCCCAGTGCTGGAATTAAAGATGTGTGCCACCATATCTGGCATGCATTTTTTTCTTTAAGAAAATTTATTCTTTGTAAATGTCACACAATGTATTTTGATCATATTTTTCACCTCTCCCAACTCTTTCCATACCTGTCCCCACTTCCCACCCAACTTCATGTTCTTTCTGTCTCTTAAAATATAAATAAAAAATAAAGCCCTGTACTTTGACTTGTGTTTGCCTGCTGTTCATGAGCACTATGCTTGCTCTAGAGTATGGTTAATAAATCTGCTGTCACTCCATTGAAGAAAGCTGGTTTTTCCTCTGCTAAGGAATTCCCACTTGCTGATAGAATCCTGGCCAAGAGTGGCACTTGGTTCCCACTTCCCTTCTAGAAATTCACCCATTTATTTTAGTTTTTCCAGTTTGGTTAAATAAAGATTAAAAAAATATGTCCTTTATTATTCTCTTAGTTTCTCAGTTTCTATTGCAGTGTCTTCTTTTTCATTCTTTAATTTTATTAATTTGAATCCCTTCTTTCTTCCGTTTGGTTAATGTAGCTAGAGGTACCCATTCTTGTTAATCTTCTCAAAGAACCAATGCTTTGTTTTATTGTTTATATTTCCACTTTTCACTTTTATTTCATTAATTTTAGCTCTGATTTTGATGATTTCTTTTAACCTACTTTTGGGGTGTTGTTTGTTCTTGTTTTTCTAAGTTTTCAGGTATATCACGTTATTGATTTGAGATACTTCAAGTTTTTTTATTAAATATTTTTCATATATTTCAATCATATTCTTTACCTTTCCACAAAGATAAAGAGGACCCAGATCTTCACTATTTTATTACCTACCCAACTTTATATTCTTTCTATTTCTTATAAGAGAAACAAAAATGAAAATTAAATAAACAAAAACAAACCAACAAACCAACCAACCACTGTCAAATTTTCTTCATGTCAGACCTTGGTCAACCTCTTAGGACTGCTTTTGTTGCCCATAGATTTTGATATAATATGTTTTCAGTTTCAGTCAGTTATAGGCATTTTACATTTTCCTTCTTGATTTCCTCTTGACTCAATCATCATTCAGTAATGTGCTGCTTCATTTTGTTCTTTCTGTGGTTTCTATTGTGACTGATAGCCTGCCTTAATCCACTGTGGTCAGTGAGCATGCAGGACATTATTTCAATTTTCTGTACTTGTTGAGGTGTTCTTTGTGTTCTAACATGTGATCAATTTTGGAGATGGTTCTATAGACTGCTGAAGAGAATGTGTATTCTTTAGTCTTCTGGTGGGATGTTCTTTAGATACATTAGGTCTATTTGGTTTATTGTGTCATTTAACACCACAGTTTCTCTGTTAAGTTTTTATTTTCCCATATGACTTATCAATTGGTGAGAACAGGGTATTGTAATCACCTATTGCCACTGTATTTGGGTTAATCTATGGATTTTGATTTAATGATGTCTCTTTTATGAAACTGGGTAACCCTATGTTTAGGATTGTTACATGCTTTTGATGAAGTTTTTCTTTAGTGAGTATTAATTCCCTCCTTATTTCTTTTGGACTGATTTTGCTTTGAAGTCTGACTTGTCAGATATAAAAATAGCGACACCCACTTGCTTCTTGGTTCCATTCACTTGGAACAGCCTTTTCTGTTCTTTTTGCCCCAAGGTGATGTCTGTCTTTGGTGGTGAGGTGTGTTGTTGGTTTTTTGTTTTTTTTTTAATACAACAGGAAGATGGATCCTGTTTTCTAATCCAATCTATTAGTGTGTATCTTTTTATTGGGGCGTTGGGACTACTAGTATTTAGAGTCACTATTGAAAGATATGCATTAGTTCCTGCCATTTTTTTGTGTTTTCTCTTTTGAAAATCTTTTGAGTATCTGTCCTGATACTGTTTAGAGTGTGTTTATTCTTCTCTTGAGATTGCTTTTTTTAGTATCCCCTGTAGAGATGGCTTAGTAACTATAAATTCCTTTTATTTGTTTTTAATCATAAAAAGTTTGTATTCTTTCACTGTTGTAAGGCTCCACACTGTAATTTGCTTACCTTTTCTGTCATATTTTTTTTTTTACTCTCTCAGAGGTAGTGGTTCTGCACTATCTTTGTTCGAGCATACAGAGATCAGCACAGAGTGTCAGCAGAAGTCCTGCGAGAAGGCAGACAGCAGATTCTAGTATGGGAGTCATTTGGGTTTCTCACAGGGGGCAAAGCATAGCCTCTGCTATCAAGAGTAAGATATGAGGGAGCTAGACATTAAATCTGATTTCTTTTCAACAGTGCAAAGTCCAGTGGCCTCAGTCTCTAGGTGGAGGCTGTCCTCTTTGTAGGAAGTAGGGGTATTGGAGGCAATAGACATAACAGCTGGCATTTGTTAGTGAGGATTTCCATTGAGGATTTTTAATTGGCTTTTTTTTTTTTTAAATTTCTGGCCATGTTTCAGATTGGGTTTTCTTAAACAATTAAAACTCTATTTCCATATCTTTGGTTGCTTCTTTATTTTATTCATGCATTTGTTTTCTTTAATTGGGTTGACCATGCTTACAGTTATTTGTTTGAATTCTTTGAGTCTTCTTCTAGGTCATTCTCAACAGAGGCTATTACAGTGGGATCTGTATTTTTTTTTTTTGAGGAGATGTGATATTTTAGTTTTTCATGTTTTTTCCCTTTGTTGAGATTTGTGAATCAGAAGATGCTTTATTGATTGAATTTTTCTTCCTTTCTCTCTTTCTTTCTGCCTTCCTTCCTTCCTTCTTTCTTTCCTTTCTGTCTTTTTTTTTGATAAAGTCATATTTCTTTTTTTTCAGCTGTGTCTTTTCTATGTGTAGGAAGGGGGCAAATTCAAAACAGGGTTGGGACGTCAATTTCCCAAGTTCTTCTAATTTTCAGCCACAATGAGGTGCTTTCAGGAGCTTGGTAAAGGAGCTTGGAACAATTTCCCACTGGCAGCATGTACTAGGAATGGCTTGAGTCTTCACAACACATGTATTGGTTATAGTCCTTATGGGAACAGGCTGAGAACTGGTGAGTCTCACAGAGAAGGAGCGGTGCTGAGGGGAAGTTCCAGACCCAGGGCAACTGGGGTGGGGGATTGGAAATGTGCTGAGGACTGAAGAGCTTGCCTGTTTTTCCTTGCTACTTGGGTAGAAAGGTCCCTGGACTGAAGAGGTCTAGCATCTACTGAATCTCAAAGGGAGTTCAGGACCCCTAGAAAGCAACTGTGGGACAAATGGGAAAACGAGATGTTGGGGAGGAGATCTGTGCTGGGGAGTACAGGTAAGCTATTTGTGTCTACAAGCCCCTGAGTTGTCTAGAAGTTCCATGTTGGGAGGGGCTTGAGATTTACTGGGTCCCAGAGGGAGGACAAGGTCCCTGGTAAGTAACCCCAGAGCAAACAGAAATAAGGTGTTGAGGACCATGCAGGGCAGTACAAGTAGCTTACCTGTGCCTCTGCCACCTGGTGAGCCACGCATGTACTTTTCTAGGAAACAATTTATTTCATAGTTTAACTAAGATTTCATTGTAAAGAACTTGTAAATAATAATAATAATAATAATAATAATAATAATAATAATAACCCCACCACACAGCCAGGTTATCCAGACTTAGAAGTATGTCTTTCTCAATGAGCTGTACGGATGGGATAGTCATTATGATTCATGGAGCTTCGCACTGAATTTTACATGTTCTCTGTCAGTTATATTTTTATGTATTTATCCACCACAAGAAGTAAGGGGCAGATTTCAAACTAAAAAACCAAGGAAAACAAAATAAAAACCAATTAACTTTACATCCTCTTTCAGTACTCCGGTGTCCATTCCCTGCATTCCATTCTTCCTCATCACCTAATAGTTACCATTTTGTTCTTATTTCTACATGTGATGCTGTACCCATACACATATGTTTACATATGTGCACATGTGTATTATATGCCAGGGTCCACATATGAGATAGAACATGATTTTTTTCTTTTTGAGATTGTGTAGCCTGTGGGCTGGAGAGATGGCTCAACGGCTAAAGGCTAGGCTCACAACCAAAACTATGAGAGATTATGTAGCCTAGTGTATTATACATTCAAATCCTTCTCTTTCCCTGCAAGCTTTGTGATCTCACCTTTTCTTTGGATCCATGCTGGCTAGTTTTATGTCAACTTGACACAAACTAGAGTCATTTTGGAAAAAGGGAACCTCACTTGAGAAAACATTCCCGCTCGATCGGCCTATGGCAAGCTTGTGGTGCCTTTTCTGGATTGATGATTGATGTGGAGAGACCCATCCCCCTGGGGTGGATAGTGCTACATATGGGCTGGTGGTCCTGGGCCTGGGTATGGTGTGATCAAGCCACGAGGAGCAAGCTAGTAAGCAGCCTCTTCCATGGCTTCTGCTTCAGTTCCTGTTTCCAGGTTCCTGCTGTGACTAAACTCAGGACTGTTACCCGGAACTGTAAAGTGAAATAAACCTTTCCTTCCCGGGTTTCTCTAGTTATGGTGTTTTACCACAGCAATTGAAACCAGAATTAAGAGATGAGGTGAATAATTTCCATTTTATAAATGTACTAGATTTTCAGTACCTATTCATCTGCTGATAAAATTTTCAGGTGGTTCCATTTCTTGCTGTAGTGAATAAAGCAGCAATAAATATGAGGGGCAGATATCTCTGTGGTACGATAAGAAGTTCTCTAGATTTATGCATAGGAACCAAATAGTTGAGTCATGTGGTAATCCTGTTTTTCATTTTTGAGGAAACTCCAGACTAATCTTCATATTGGCTGTATTAACTTCCACCCCCACCAGCAGTGAATAAGGGTTCCTCTTGCTCCACTCCCTCCCCAACATTTGTTGTCGGATTTTTTTTTTTTTTTGATGGTAGCCATTCTGATTTTGGTAAGGCAGTGTCTCAAAGTAGTTATAATTTACATTTATCTCGTATATAGGGATATTAAATGATTTTTTAAAACAGTTATTGGCCACTTGTGTTTCTTCTTTGAAAATTATTCAGTTAATTAATCCATTTGTTGATTAACAGTTTTATTTCCTTGGCACTTAATTTCTGCAATTATTTGTAAATCCTGGATATTAGCCCCCTATATGATTTCTCACATTCTGTGGGATGTTTATTTGCCCTGCTTATAGTTTCTTTTGCTATGTAGAAACTTTTTATTTTCTAGTCCCATCTCTTGATACTCAGAGATAAGCCCCTTGTGTTTGGTGTTGTATTCATTCATATCTTGGAGAGCATCCCCTATAATTTCTTGTAGATGTTTCAGCATTTCAGGTTTTAAATTAAGGTCTCTGGTCTATTTCAAATTGATTTTTGTCCAAGAAAGATATGAATCTAATTTCATTCTTTTGCAGGTAGATATTCAGTTTTGTCAGCATTCTGTTGAATAGGTTATCTTTTTTTTTTTTTTTTTCAAATGTAGGTTTTTGCCTCCTTTGTCAAAAATTAAGTGAACGTGGCCTTTTCATTTTACGCCTGGATCTTATATTCTATTCCATTAGTCTACCTATTTTTATGACAGTGCCAGGCTGTCTTATCACTATAGTATGTAGTATAATTTGAGGTTGGGTATTGTAATGCCTCCAGTAGTGTTTTCACTTTTTAGGGTTGCTTTGGCTATTTATGGTCTCTTGTGGTTCCATATGATTTTCTGAATTGTATTTCTAAATCTGTGCAGGGTATAACATGCTTGGTTCACAGTTATTTATTTTTGGAACTTGAAGCATTTCATTCTATGCTCTTTGGACTTTTACTGCTTCTGAAATAAGTCTGGGGAAATTCTGATATTTCTGCCTTTGCATGTGAGTTGAATTTTTTTTTTGTCACACTGTGTTTAGGGTTATTTCCCTACTGTACATTTCGACATCCTGACTACGATGATTCATGGAGAGTTTCTTTTCTGGTTATATCTATTTGGAGTGTTTTATATTTCTTGTGTTTGGCTGACTACTTCTTTGAGAAAATTTGGGGAGTTTTCTGCTGCAAATTCACTAAACAATCTGTCTATTCAATTTTCTCTTATCTCTGCTCTTTCTTTTGCCCATGAATTCCCAGGTTTGGCCTTTCAAATACATCCTAAACTTCTTGAAATTATTCATGTTCTTCACTTTTTTCCCCTATAAATGTCTATTTGTATAATTGTCCTTCATTCATGAAATTTGTTCATCTGCACAGTCTTGTCTATTAATGATGGTATTTGTTGTGGTTTTTATTTGATTGACTATATCAGCAGTTCTCAACCTCTTTGGGGGTCAAATGACCCTTTCACAGGGGTCTCGTGTCAGATATCCTGCATATCATATATTTATCTTGATTCATAACAGTAGCAAAATTAGTTATGAAGTAGCAATGAAAACAATTTTATTGTTGGGGTGCACCACAACACAAAGAACTGTCTTAAAGGGTCATAGCATTAGGAAGGTTGGAGAACCACTGGATATCCTACCAATCTAGTATTTATGTTGTGTTCTTTTTTAAACTTTCAATCTTCTTGCTGAATTTTACCTCCCTGTGTTGAACTTTTGGCTCCTGTTCTGGTTAAAGGTTATATTGCTGTGACAAAACACCATCACCAAAAGTAACTTGGGGGAGTAAAGTGCTTATTTCAACTTACATGTCTACAGCACAGTCCATCAGTGAGGAAAGTCAGGGCAGGAACTCAAAACTGGGAGGAGACCTGGGCAGGAGCTGATGTAGAGGCTGCAGAGGAGGCTGCTTACTGGCTTGTTCCTCATGGTACAGCATGTTTTCGTATACACCCCTGACCACCTGCCCAGGGGTGGTGTCACCTACAGTGCTTGGGCCCTCCCATGTATATCATCAATCAAGAAAATGCCCTACAAGCTTGCCTACAGGATAATCTTATGGGGGACATTTTCTCAATTAAGATTTCTTCTTCCCAGAAGACCCTACTTTGTGTCAAGTTGACATAAAAACTAGCCAGCACATCTTCAGTTTACAGTTTCATTCACTTTTAAGACTGTCTTTTCAAGCTCTCCTTAATTCATGCATTTGTTTGTTTTAATCTCTCTGTTACCATCAATTCTTTTAAGAAGTAAGCCTCTGTATCCGTTCTCAGATGTTTCAGCTTGCTCTTCAGCTTTGGGTTCCCTTCTAGGGAGGTGGTCAGTTGGGGATGGGTCTTAGGTGGTGGTGTGTGAAACTCATCGTGTTTCTTTGTTGTGCTTTGTGCACTGGTTGGAGCAGACTTCGCTTTCAGCTTTTGGCTCCCCTTCTTCCTAGTCTACTTGGGTGTTCTGTTTTCTGTGATTCTTCCTAGAGGAATATCTGCCTGAAGTTCTGCTACGTGGAGTACTGAAACTTGCTGCTGATTGTCAGAGGGAATCACTGAGGTGATCTAGGGTTGGTGATGTGCAAATAGAACCTTGGATGGGTCTTCCCACTCAGCACCAGGGGAACTATAAAGTCAAAATTGGTCACCCCTGGGAATCTGAGGCTTTAGGGGGCAGAATACCAAACTGCAGACTTACTGAAGTCTGTACTGTCCTCAGTTGTGACTACATCCTCTTTGTCATTCGATTATATATTTTCATCTGGAGGCGGTATCCTGGATTACAAGTATAATTAATACTGGATCCAACCCGAATGTCTGTGTGTACATGTACCATGCCATTCTGAGGATCTTTAGGAGTTTCACATGATTTACCCAAAGTAGATGGCGCCAAGGACAGCAGCAGGACCGCCAGATGGACTCTGCCTCGGCAGAAAGCTACAAGGCGTCGCCCAGTGTCCAGATGCTCTGAGATCCCAGAAATCTTCATTTTCTTCACACGGGTCTCAAGCGCTGTAGAACCGCAAAGCAGAGAAGGCAACCCCGCCCGGGTTGCGGGACACCTGACGGCCCTCTCTCGTAGCTTTCTCTACGGTGGGTTGACCCCGAACAGCTGTAGAGATTCTGAGCTTCTCGCCTCAGTGGACGATTGGAGGGCGTAGCGGCCTTCGAAGGCTCGGCCGCAGAACCTTCCGCCTCCTCACTGCCTCAGAGAGGACAACTGCGGGTCATCCCACTGGAGATGAGCAGCTCTCAAAAAAGGCACAAACAACAGAAGAATGGATACAGTTTCATATGTTAAAAGAATGTTAAAAGGAAAATAAGGAAACGACGCCTCAGTATGAATCCATTCAGACCTCCTAGATCAAGTGGTAGTGGAGAAGAAATCTCATTTCAAGAAAATGAGAGAAGATGGCAGCAAGAGCGTCTCCACAGAGAAGAAGCCTATTACCAGTTTATTAATGAGCTCAGTGATGAAGATTATCGGCTAATGAGAGACCATAACCTTTTAGGCACCCCTGGAGACATAACGTCAGAGGAGCTACAGCCGCGCTTAGATAGAGCAAAGGAGCAGCTGGCATCCCAGCCTGGCTCGAGGAGTGGGTCAAGTGATGGAGACTCAGAAAACCTTAGAGATCATTCAGATGAGGATTCTCTGCTACGATGGCTGAACACTTTTCAGCGCACTGGAAATGTGACTCGAAGTGAACAGAATGGGAACCAAAGTTAGAGAGCTGTGAGCCGAACAAACCCAAACAGTGGAGAGTTTGGGTTCAGCCTGGAAATCCACATAAATCCTGACAACAGAGGCTCTGGAACTCATGGAGAGGATTATACAGACATTCCTGTGTCAGGTGTTAGCAGAGATCCTAGGCAGCAAAGATCATCTAGTCCTGTGGCTATGCGAACGAGAAGCCAAACCTCCAGGAGGAGTTCCAGTGGCGGTGACTCCAGTGTCCCAGGGGTTAGGCATGGTGCAAGGGGGCAGGGTTCAGTGCAAGGATTGTTCTCAGCACGGGGAAGGTTAAGAAATGGAATTGGAGGAACACTTGGTGTTCCTAGAGTTAGTGGCCATCGCCCTAATGTCCTCAGCACTCACACAGACCAGTCAGATGGTAGTAATCTCAGGCAAAGGGAATGGCAGCGGTTTGGAGCAGCACATATTTGGGAAAACAGGGCTAGAAGTAATGTTACAGTGAGAAACACAAACCAAAGATTAGAGCCAATAAGATTGCGTCCTGTTTTCAGTAGTCGAAGCCGGTCCCCAATTCGGACACAGAATGGTACTGTATATCCTAATTCCCAACGGCAGAGTAGACCACTTCAGCAAACTGGTAGGAACAGATCTGTTAGGCATAGAGGTGTAACTCAAGTCTTTCTGGAGCAAGATAGAGCACGCAGAGGTACCGTTTATACACCGCTGCCCAACTCAAGACTTGTGTCAAGAATAACAGTAGAAGAAGGAGAAATCATCAGGTCCTTAGCTGCCACACAGCTCCATCCAGCAATCACACTAGACCTGCAAGTCAGGAGGATTCGTCCTGGAGGTCCATAAGACAGGCCGTGAGGAGGCGGTCATGTGGTTGGGTTTACAACCAATGAGAAGGCAGAACAGAAACACTATAAAAACACAGACACACAGGAAGTAGTTCTGGTTCGGAGAGGTAGGACCACTGCAGGAGGAAGGGTAAGGTTTTAGCTCTTAGCTCTGACCTCTTGGCTTTCTTCTTTGCACTGGTTCTGTGTTTCTTATTTAATAAGATGGTTGGTTACATCTACATTATCCTCCATAAATCTTTACATTTTTGGTAGTCTTTCCTCTTACTGATTACTAATTGTATTTTATTGTGTGATCATATAGAATCTAAGAAATTATTTCCTTCTTGTATTTCAGTTTCATCTTCTTGTATTTATAAGACTTGCCTTGTGTTAAAGCATTGGGTCTATTTTAGAGAAATTTTTATTGGCTACTAATGGTTCTTTGTTGATTTTTTTTTTCCAGGATGTGCTGGTCACTGATGAGTACTTCCAGTTTACTCCCCACTCCCCATTGATTCACTGCACATTTCTCTCTTTGTTAAAAGTATATTTTATTGTTGTTTTATGATGTAATACATAGCTATATAAACATAAATAGCTTCTGTTATGTTAGCATAGTATATTTGCCATATCATAAGTGGCATATTTCATGTAACTTAATCTTCCCACTTCTCTTTCTTCTGTGTTTATTTCAATTAAAGCCTTCATATATTCCATCTTTGAAATTTTTTATACTTTGTATAGGTTATGCATGTGATGGATAGGTGATATGGCAGTGGGGATGCATTTGTGAAGGCCAGTGTTTGGTGTTGAGTATTTCTCCTTCTCCACCTCTACCTTATGATTTGAGACAAGGTGTCTTACTGAGCCTGAAACTCACCAGTTGGCTAGGAGCCTCCTTGCTCTGCCTTTTATTATTGAGAATACAGCCACATCTCCCCATGTCTGGCTTCTTTTCTAACATTGGTGCTAGGGAGTTGAACTCAGGTCCTCATGCTTGTGAAACAAGCATTTTACCCACTGAGCCAAAGTTCCAGCACTTAATTTTTAATCCTTTTTTAGCTTAAGTTTTTGGTATACTTAACGTAGTACCCCACAATATAAATATGCCATTGTATATTTGCTTCCTATTTAATCATAATCGCACACACACACACACACACACACACACACACACACGAGTATACACAACTATAGAATTGCTCAATCCTATGAAGGAACATTTAATGTCACCACATATTTGTAAATTATTTTCTAGAGCCCTCATGTTTTAAATATTCATGAAATTAGTTCCCCAAATCTACATCAGTACTTAGAATGTTAGGCTTGAACTTTTTTGAATCTGATGGGTATAGTTCACCATTTTTGAGGATCTTTCTGAAATTGTTGGCATTTCGGGGTTTTATCCTGGGATGATTTAGTCACATTATTTAGCTATTTTATCTACATTTCAAATTATTTCCTTATTCATTTATTTAATTTTTTTCTAATGGTAACCAACTAGAAATATTATCTTTTAACTTGACTTCTCACTCTGTTTATGTTGTCTATTGTCAACATACAATATTTCTCCTTTAAAATTTGTATTTTGGCGCTGGGCATTCAGACCTCTGGGGGACCAGAGGGCACCAGACAACCAACCTATTGGTTTCTTGTCTTCTTCTTTTTTTCTCAATAAATTACTTGGGTGTTTTTTTGACAGTCTTGGAACTTGCTGTGTAGATCATGTTGGCCTTGAACTCATATCTACCTGCTCTCCCTATGGAGTGTTGGATTAATGCCATGTACCACCACACCTGGTGTTTCTGGTTTCTTCAGGACCAGAGAGGTCTAAATATTTAGGCCCCCAGCTCTTACAGGACCAAGCAACCAGGCCTATGGCTTCTTGGGAGATGCAGAGCATCCTGTGACCAGAACTCCAGCACAGTGTCCTCAGAGGTCAGCAAAAGGCCTAAGCTTCTGTACCAATGTGCCCAGCATCTTCAGAAAAAATGGTGCTTTGGTTTCAGTGGTCTCTAAAGTCAGTGTGGGTGAGGCTCTAGGGGTCACTACAGTATACAGAGCCTATACTGATATGGTTCCAGAGGTTACTCTGGAACTGTAGCTCTCATCACAGTTCTCATATTGTAGACAGACCTCAGTGGGGTGCATATTTGGTATCCTGCACCCAGAAGGTTCATAGAATCCAAGATGTGACTGAGGGTTTGACTCTGTTTGCTTTGGTGCTAACATTTTATCCTATTGACACTTTGCCAAGACAGAATCACCTTAACCACTAAATTTGACAATCAGTACCAAGTTTCACCAGCCCACATAGCTGAATTTTATGCAGATATCCATTTAAGAAGAGTGAAAGATAACAAAATATCCCAGTAGGTTCAGAAGAAGTCAAACTGAAAGGTAACCCCACTCTAACAGATCTGTAAAACATAGCAAAGAAATACACACACACACACACACACACACACACACACACACACACACACCATAAAAAGAAACTAAATCTTTAAAAGAAAAATTTTAGGAAGTTTCTAAGAATTCAACCCCATTAGTATATAATATGTGTATTATCTGTATTGCTTTTTCATCAATTTTTTTTTTAGCATTTGAGAAAGCCAGAGAAAGAATAGCAGCTTTTATAAATGATGCTTTTAGATTCTCTTCTCTATAAAACAAAGGGATGACACATTGTTCAGAACTCAACTTATCAGATATCTGGTAGACAAAAATAGTAAGAAGAATGATTTTTCACAGTTATGAAAGCATTTTGGACTAACAAAAGAAAAACTAGGTTTCATGATGACTGTTCTTTTGTCTTCAATGAAGTACACAGTGCCATCTGTCTCTGTTTTTTGTGCCCATGGTTAGATGCTGTCCTCCTGTCCAGAATAGGTAATTTGTGAGTCATAGCTGTGTTTCTGTGGAGCTTAGCATTTACTTAGTAATTAGCCCTTTTTTTTTTCTTTGTGATCTGACCTCAGGATAAAAACTGTTTTCAAATATGCACCATTTAAAAGTCTCTATTGTGGCTGTATTGTAGGTTGGTACAGCTTCCAATACCCGAAGGCATAGGTTTCATTTCCCCAATTCATCTCAGCTCTCCATTTCTAGCATCATGTATAGTTATTGTTAAGATAAGCCACTAGTGACTCTCTGACCCTAAGGCTCTTGGGATCAATTTCAAATTCTCATAATTGACCCAAAGATTGTGATGAAAGCAGGTTCCATCTCATGTACAGAGAGGGCTCACTCCAATGCCAGAGTCCTGGATGAGATCCTGGAACAGAGACCTATGAGAACTACAAAATGCTAAAATGACATCTTGTGTTCAGAAGTATCCAAGTCACATCATCTGATACTGATTTAAAAAAAATGAGAATATATATTTTAAGAAGTAGAATATTTGTACCCTATAATTTAATGATGAGATTTTCTTAGAACAAAGAAAGAGTACACTTATTCATTGGAAAGATGAAAAAGTATTTACTGATTTTATCTGGAAAGCTGACTATGGTGGTACACTTCTGCAATCTCAGTACATGGAAAAGGGAGAGCTCCTTTGTTCAAGCTATGCTCATTGTGACACACAGTTCACTTTCTGTTGCCTGCAGATCAGGATGTAGAACTCTCAGCTCCTTCTCCGGCACTATGTCTGCCTGCATGCTGCCTTGCTTCCAGCCATGATGATAATGGACTAAACTTCTGAAACTGTAAGCCAGCCCCAATGAAATGTTTTCCTTTATAAGAGTTTCTGTGGTCATGGTGTCTCATCACAGCAATAGAAACCCAAACTAAGATGGAAGTTGGTACTGGGGTATTGCTGTGATAGGCCAGACCATGTTTTTGTTTGGAGGAATATGGACTGTGGAACTGTGGATTAGAAAATCAATTGAATGTTTTAAGTGGGGCTTAATGGGCCATCCTAGTAGGAATGTGAAAGACAGTGGTGCTGAGGGTGATTTGAACTGTGGGGCCAGACTCAAGAGGTTTTAGAGCAGAAAAATTTTAATATGTTGCCTAGAGATCATTCTTGTGATATTTTGGGAAAGAATGTGGCTGCTTTTTGCCTTTATGTGAAGAGTCTGCCTGAGGCTAAAGTGAAGAGATTTGGATTAATTCCATTAGCAAAGGAAATCTCAAAACATCCCAGTATAGACTCTGTTGTTTGTTACTAGTGTTCACTCTTTTTTTTTTATCTTATTTTATTTTTTAAATTACACTCATGATATTCGTTACTTACACTCATGATATTAATCACATTTGTGGTATTCATAGATTACATTCTCACTATTCATTCAATTATATATATATATATATGTATATATATACATACATATATATATTATTTTAAATGTCGAATGTCATTTCTTGAAGGGGGTAGGAGGTTAAATACAGGCTTACAGCACAATGGGAGGACCCCAGAGGGCAGAAGTTTGCTACTGATGTTTTACAATCTTGCATCTAAGCTGTTAACGCCCATTATTCAGGATACACAGACAAGGAACTTCCCTTAAGCATTCAGGAGGGTGGAACCTGGCAGGGAATTAGCATTGGGAGGATATCAAGGTCAAGGTCCGCAAGCAAGGCAACAGTTACCCAAAACAGGCGTCAGGACCCTGCAGGTCCTCCTTTTATTAAAAAATGAGCTTCTGACTTGGGTTGCGTGGGACGTCAGCACGTCACCTTACCCGTCATGGAGACGCCTGCCCAGGCCACACAGGTGCTCTGTCTTAGGTTTGTCAGTGCCCCCCAGGCACTAGTGTTCACTCTTAGGAAGATGTATAATGAAAAGGAGCAAGCCGAGCAAGTAAAAATACAAAATGTACAGATTGAGGACAAAAGGGGCCCGAGAAGTGGAAGGAGACTGTGTTAAAGGAGATAAATAGATTAAGAAATGGAATAAAGGGACTGGTGACCTCAGGGCAAGATCCCACCCAGCCAAACTTCCAATTTGTGAAAAGGAACTAAAGGAAAGCTCATAGCTGGGTGTGGTGGTGCATGCTTTTATAATCCCAGCACTCCAGAGGCAGAGGCAGGAGGATCTCTGAGTTCAAAGCCAGCCTGCTCTGTAGAGCAAGTCCAAGGGAAGGCAAGCTTAGGCAGTGAAGGAAACTGTTGAAATCAGAAAGATGTAACTGAACAAGGCCATGTTCCAGCTGCAACAAGCAGCAGAACTTGGAAGCTTTGGCCACATGGTTCTGGCTTTAGAATCAAGGATAGAAGAAAGGGATATGGAAGCTTTCTCTGTTACTAAGGAAAGCCCTGAGGCCAGGCATGTGGCATGGGTGTCCCTACATGGAGGTCTAGAGAGGCCATTGTGTATAGCTGTGAAGGCAAATCCTGGATTGCCTTGGACACCCCAAGATGTTGGAGATGCCATAACTGTGGGATACCTGCTGAGGAAAGCAGCTAACAGGAAGTGGAACAAGCCCAAGAGGAAGAAGTGTTGCAGTCAATGAAACTGAAAGGAGTAGGAGATGTGAAGAGTATTTTTGCCCACCTGGTTTTCCATCTTGCTTTGGTCCTCAATATCCTCCTATTCCTCCATTTTGGAGTGGTAATGTATATCCTGTGCCATTATATGAAGTATGTTATCTGTTTTTTAATTTTGATTTTATAGGGGATTACAGTTAAAAGATTGCATGGCTATCAGAAGAGACCTTGAACTTTGGACATTGTTGAGACTGTGATAGACTATGGGGACTTTTGAAGTTGGACTAAATGCATTATATTATGGTTACAGGCCTGTGGGGGCCAGGCAGTGGCATGTGGTGGTTTGAATAGATATAGCACCCATAGACTTATGTGGCTGAATGTTTGGCCTATAGAGAGTGGCACTATTAGGAGATGTGACCTTGTTGGAATAGGTGTGGCCTTGTTGAAGGAGGTGTGTCACTGTGAGGATGGGTTTTGAGGTCTCATATGCTGAAGCTGTACCCAATATGCAGGACAGTTCACTTCCTGTTGCCTGCAGATCAAGATGTAGAACTCTCAGCTCTTTCTCCAGCACTATGTCTGCCTGCATGCTGCCTTGCTTTCTGCCATGATGATAATGGACTAAACCTCTGAAACTGTAAGCCAGCCCCAATAAAATGTTTTCCTTTATAAGACTTTCTGTGGTCATGATATCTCTTCACAACTATAGAAACCCTAACTAAATCACCTGTCAACTTGAATTTAATTCCTAGAGTCCAGATGGTGGAAGGAAAGAAATTACTTGCATGAATTGTCCCGACTTTAGTGTATGCAATGTGAATATATGTATGTATATATATATATATACAATAAGTAAACAAACAAATAAATGGAATTAAAGCTTAAATTTAAAAATACATAGCATTGTATTGTTTGCCTTAGTCTTTTTCTAGTCATCCATTTCTATATATGGGAGGTTAATTGACAATGAAATGATAAAACTTGCGAGTGCTATACACAAGTTCTATGTGGTTGGGGTGAGTCTTCTGATGTTAGGATAGTCTAGGATATAAATTTGGGGCCTATAATCTCAAGGAACAGATATATCAAGGTGTATTTATTGCACAAATCCTAAATGGTCTTATAATAAAAACCCAGAGCCAGTTATCAGGGTGAAAGCTGAAAGATCAGAGAAGCAGAACAAGTCACAGCCACCACCTCTTACCTCACCAACTACTCAGCCTGAAAGAGGGGGAGTTCCTTTCTCCTCCCACCTTATATTCCTTTCTCTGCCCAGCCATGTCACTTCCTGTCTCAACCTTCTTAGTTCTGAGATTAAAAGTGTGTGATCCCAAGTGCTGGAATTAAAGGTGTGTGCCCATCACTGCTTGGCTCTGTTTCTCTTTTAGACAGGATTAATCTCATGTAGCACAGTGTGGGCTTGAACTCACAGAAATCCAGATGGATCTCTGTCTCTGCCTCCTGAGTGCTAAGACTAAAGGTGTGTGCTACCACTGCCTGATCTCTATGGCTAACTCTGTGGCTAGCTCTGTCCTCTGATCTTCAGGCCAGCTTTATTTCCTAGATTACAAACAATGTATCACCACATGTGTTGGGTGATGATCATAAATGAGCTTGCCTCTTGGGTTCAGACTGTCCTGACTTCTACCTTTTGGGAATTGTTGGTGAGTCATGCTTGCTTGGACACTTCCACATCTCCACACTGCTTCCTTGGTTAGCAATACTCTTCTGCACAGGGCATCTTTTGATGCAGAATGGAATGGGAAAACTATACACACGATGTTTAGATACTAGAATAAATAAGTTTTGAGTACCATAGCAACCACAAATGTACACTGTGTGGCAGGTACAATTCTTAATAATGTGTAAATATGAACTTGCTTAAATGTACCCTAGTTTGCACATGAGGAAGCTGAAGTACATAGTAGTTCAGTTATTTGTGTGGAATTGCTTTACTGCCAACTTATAACTCTGGGATTTGAACTCAAAATCTGGCTCATAAGTCTTCAGGTGAGACCTGCTATGCTTTATAGATGCAGGGTGGTTGGATAAAGTTATATGATGCTTTTCAAGTAAAAAACAAAAGAATCTGGGAATCCAAATGAGAGAGAAAAAACATGTTAAATATAGTATCTCCTAAAACAAACTTTAGCATTCAGAATAGTAGGTCCCCTAGAGGATGCTATCTTGGATGTGCTGTCTCTATTAGTTTGTCAAGCAGATATTTTTAAAAAAATATTGTTATTTCTAAGGGCTTTGAAGTCAAACTGCATGTCTGAATCTTCCATCTTGTAAGTCTTTAGCAGCAATGTCTAAAAATTTCCTACAGGGGTAAGGGAAAACTAATTTCAAGTGTCCAGCCTCAAACTCCAGATATGAGATCAAGCATTCCCAGCTTAGGCACTCAATCAAGCATACTCTGGCATTAGGGTAAGAACTAGGCTTCCCCATTTAGGCTTCAAATTAAGCAACCCTGGAATCTCTAGGTGTATGGCCAGTTGCTCCAGATAATCAACACAAATGGGCTTACACAGAGAAGACTCTCTTTCCAGTCAACTTTGATGGAGATTATAATAGCACAAGACCCTGAGAATCATGACAGTTGAGAGCTCAGCACTTAAAGGAGCCATTCATACCCTCCTCTCTAAGCCTTAAGAAAATAGAGCAAAAAAAGTATATAAGAATTGGGGTATAAGGATGAAGGGCTGTGAAATTTCATCTTCTGAGTAATGCATAGCTATTTCAACCACGAACCTGTAGCAACTCTAGATGACTGAACTGCATCTTCATAAGAATGAGCCCATCAACAAACAGGCGCATGGGTCTTGTCTCTTCACAAATGAACTATTTCTTGTGGATGGATTCAGGGAAAGAGTAAATCTCTATTTTCAATTGTGGACCTGCTGGTGACCCCATGTGTAGGGAGCAGAGAAAGTCCTGAATGTGAGTGAATGTGTGTTGTTGACATGGGCTTGACCATGGCAAGTACTCCAAGGCTTCAGTTCCATGGGAATGGTAAAGCCTTACCTAGGAAAGGCTAAGAGGGGTGGCAAAGCTTTCCACTGAAGTCCAAGTGTAAGTGATCAGTGTGTGCAAACACCAGCAATTGCAGCTCCTTCCTCCTGGATGCTAATGGCCTGAGACTGACGCCTACAGAGACCTCCTATGGAGACGAGCTAACCATTCCCTCTGTGCTGTACATAATAAACATGCTGAGGTTCTGGATTGCAGTGGTAGCAGATGTCACCTGGTCGCAGTTTTGTTGAGTGTGTATCTGTCCTATCTTCACTCCTCTGCTAGTTAGGGTTCCAGGATCCAAGCAGCATGTGTCATGTCACCCATCAGGATCTAAATCTAAGGGTCATAGAGATGGCCCTGATTAAACTAAATAGGTCTCTCACACACAAAACAATAAGCCACGAGTCTGCAAAAGATACAGGTAAGGATCAAGGGGTTGGTTGATAGGGGTGGAAGTGATGCCACCATGGTGAGTTTGTCTTGAGTTATAGGAGTGGGTTCTTTTTCTCCTTAAATTTACAGAATAAAAAGACAAGAAAGGCAACTTCTCAGTCCTCAGTTGATTTTATTGAAATCAAACACACATGCACATGTGTGTATGTGCACCCCTCCACCCCATCCCTCATCCTCCAGAAAGAGAGGGGGGAGGGAGGAGAAAGGGAGGGAGGAAGAGAGAGAGAGAGAGAGAGAGAGACAGAGAGAGACAGAGAGAGACAGAGAGATAGAGACAGAAAGAGAGAGAGTGACAGAGAGCAAAACACAGAGAGACAAAGTTCCCAGATGATAAGAGGACTCAAAGATAGTATCTTGAGTTTTGTCTGTGAAACCAGACTTATTTTTGGAGGAGGAATGAATTCCCTTTCTCCTTCAGAATTGGCTAGTTTGAGCTGTTTTGGAACTTGATAATCCAGACCAAAAGAAGGGAAGTGTATTGTTTAGTGGCACAGGATCCTCCCCACCCCCAAAACACACATACAGTGGGAGATTTGAAAGTCCCACCAAACAGTTCCCTCTGGTGGGAAAAAGCCCACTGAGACTTTGTCTTGGAGAGGGAGAAGAACCAGGAAGTTGACAATCTGAACTGTTAAGGTGAAAAAATACATGAATATAACTAGAGCATTGCCTGATTGCACGACAAAGAACTGATCTTATGGTTCTCTCTCTCAGAGGTCACTGTAACTTTTTTTGTCATTTTGGGGAGATGACCTCTCTGGTATCATAGAAAAGATGATGCTGGGAGATAGTAGCCAGGATTCCCCCAGTGAGGATTGTTCTCAGAGTTGGAATAAAATTTGACAATTGAGACTGGGGATCTAGGATGAAGGACAGCCATTAATTGGTTGCCATGGCTTCTTTTTTAGCATTTCTGATACTTGAAATAGCACCTGCAAAGTACATATAATAATGACTGTAGATCTACCAGTTTTTTTCTCCTTTCTCATGGATGCTTAGCCAGAGAAGGGGAACACAAAGGAGAGTCAACCAAAAATCCTTCACATGAGTTTTCATCTATATTGACACGTTCAAATATATATATATATGTGTGTGTGTGTGTGTGTGTGTGTGTGCGTGTGTGTGTGTGTGTGTGTGTGTGTGTGTGTGTGTGTTACACCTATCTTTAGTATTGTATATTTTATGAAATAACCCCACTGGTATGGTCAGGAGTTTGAGGAGATTTTTATGCATCAGCTTGAAATTTGAGAGTGACCATTGCCTTTCAATAACCATATCATTATCAGGAGATAAGGTGAGAGAGAAATGGTTTCTTTACATCTATATTGACATAAGTTTTGATTGACAGGTCAAGTGTAACTGTGCAATCAACTGTTCATTACGCCAGACTTTTGCATATGAGGATGAATGCCTGGCAACTTTACAAGGGAAATCATTTAAAGTTGTGGCACAACTAGACATGAATATCCCAGTGACAATCTGAGAAATAAAGATAATTTCATTGGATCCATGAGCACCATGCAGGTACCTTGAATAATTTCCCCTCAACCTGTGAGTTTGACGTCAGATTATCTGGTAACTTCATTTAATGTGGGAACATGGATGGTTAGGGAACGGAATGGCACATTGCAACTATGAGAAGTAATCTTCCAGAGTGGGAACACACTTAGAACTGATTTCAGCATTTAAGAGGGTAGGGCTGGTTTTCTCGGATTCAGGTAGGTGCTTCATTGTGGTACTGAGCCAAGGTCATGATATCCTATATCTGGGAAGTGTTTTCCATTTCAAGAAGAAAATCAGTACTGAGAAATAATTGTATATAAACCATCACATATAGATGAAGTCTAATGTGTGAGGACTGCAGTCTCTTGAGCTGTGAAACATACTAGTAACTTTACATTTTGGTTAAAATTTATTGTTGATTATTTAAAAATATGCAGAAAGTCAAGATAAAGCAATCATTTATTGCTTCGGCAAATTGAAGACCTGTTCCTCAGGCATTAGCTGGGCTCGAGGGGAGCCTCTGGCTCCTTTATCTTCTTCCTTTTACCAGTTGTTCTATCTATTTGAAATAAGTCAGAGGCTTTTTTAATTTGGACTATGACTTTACTAGGAAGAATGAAGAAAACCTTTCCTCCATGTTGACCCTCCTCTTTGTAAACTGGGCACTGATCAGAGTCCATGTGGATGAATCTCCATGGCCTCACTGAACAAGAGGACAGGTGGCTCATTAGGGCTCTAAGACATTTGGAGATATAGCCCACAGTTTATTGGGACCAAGTTGACCTTGGAGGGCAAGGGGCAAAATATTTTCCCCTTTAATTGCCCTGTCCACATTAATATAGACCTCCAAATATGCTTATTGAACATTCAGAAGGCCAGTTAAATGGGTCTGGTACTTTTAACTACTGTGTAAGATTTAGACAAAGCTTGGGCAGAAACCAGATACTTTTAAATAAATCTTAATTGGCATACATTTCTGTTCTTTTAATTCAGTACTTGCATTACCAAGAGCAGACTGACAACTAAAGCTAACTCCATTAGTTTAAATGGAGGTTTGATATTCATGAATTGGAATTCTGACCTTAGAAACATTAACATCATAATTTATTCAGACCTTGGTAACTTGGTTAGGCTTTTTGGCTTCCTTTCCTATTTTGGAAGAAACAACCACCATCTTAATCATGATACACAGATCCTTTACTAAAGATATATCCATTCTTACATGTCTTTACATTTATGATTTCTAGTTAGTCATTATCTTTTATTTTACTTTCTTTTTAATATTACAAGACACAGTAATTTAACAAAATGTGTTATCTTAGTTAAAGAGAATTGAATCTAATATATATTCTAATATATATATATAATAATGTAATAGATTAACATTACCTGTGTACATGGTGTTAAACCATGAAGCTTTGTAAATTCCCAGGTAAACGTTACAGAAAACACAAGACAGTCAAAAATCTTTTTGTTGTTGTTGTTATTTGTTTCTTGCTTAGAAAGTCCAGAGAATGATTTACCATAACCATTATTTAGTTTGAGTGAATGCAAGTAGCAGATAGAAGAAGCAGATACATTTAAAAAAATCACCATCAAATCTTTATTTTAGCATTCAGCATAAACAAACTAAGGAAGCCCTGTTAAAACTATTGTATTGGAGTTACTAGTTGAGGATTTTTTTCAAGTAAAAAGTCTTTTCTATCTTCACCATGGGTGAGCATCCCATTAGCTGTTTTTGCTATAGACATCTTTATATTCTGAGAACAAATAGTAGCTTCTGTTGGAAATATCTTTCCCCTTACCTGTTCTTAAGGGCACAATGCCTTTACTCACAGACTGTTCTGTTGTCTTTTCTTCCTGTCAGCATGACTCAGGACAAGATGCTTTGGAGGACACTTTGGGACAAACATGCTTGAATCTGCACTGGGAGGGCGAAAATCTCTTCTCTAGAGCTAGCTTCTCAGTGAGCTTAAACAGCACAGGACAGTTTACCAATATAACATATCCACAAAAGCATGTGCTTCTCTGCTATTGAGTCCAGTGTTGACAGGCTGGATGCAAATCATCTGTTCACCTTATAACCTACATGGACATATAATCTACAGATGAATGCTGTCATCCACTGGCTCCTGCGCTGGGTACCAGGATTGACAAAATTCAGATTTTTTTTCTTTTGTGAAGAGTATTATTAGAGACAGAGCACTTGCTCTTGAAGAGTCATCCTTTGATATTCTTAAACTTTATCAGGTTATGAGTTAGTGGCAGCCAACACCTATGATCAAAGAGGATTAAGTCATTAGAAGTATTTGTCTTTAACCAATGTCCAAGCTGAGATAGTCCCTGGTTAGACTCGGGGTGACTAACTTTTTGAAAATCTGAAATATCAGGTTGTGTGTGTATACAAATGGAAATGAAAAACTTAATAGAACAAATATCCCCATTTTCCATTTTTTTAAAGGGCCATGTTCTTGAGGCTCTGGAGACCTAATTTCCTTGTCACAGTTCTTTAAGAGGCAGGCCATCTTTCTGACAATTGTGGAAGCATTGGTTCCCACTTTTAGGAAAAAACAGGAAACAATCGAAAGAATTTGGTAGAGAGTGTCCTTTTATCTTCCTACTTCTAAGTTCATTATTAAGAAGGGTGTTTCTGGCCACAAGGGAGGGAGATCTCTCAGCATGCCTCATGTGATCTCACCCTCTGGTACTTGGGCTCATCACCCTCAGGTGGCAAAAAGGGTCAGTGCTAACCTATGACCCCCAATACTGGTCCTAATAGCTTTGCTTATACCCCAGATATCTCTGAGCCTTTGAACAAAAGTGGAACACATTAATGGAGGGTCACCTATCCATCCTGTGATCTAGCAGCTCTATGAGCAGCTCCAGTTTTTTGGAGAACGATCAGCCCTATTGAATGTCCCTGGGATTGGTCCCTCAGATGGGGGTGGTTCGTGCTTATGGAAGCACATGGTCCCAGATTCTGACATTTTCCCTTTTGATTTAGATAGCTCTTATGCCTCCATTCCTGTAGGTATACTAACTTCCTCCTAACCTCTTCTCTGAAAGGACAGATCAAAGTAAGGGGAGCCTGATGCTTGAAATATAGATCTTCTCTTTGGGAGTTTTCTTTCTTTTCTTTTCTTTTCTTTTCTTTTCTTTTCTTTTCTTTTCTTTTCTTTTCTTTTCTTTTCTTTTCTTTTCTTTTCCTTTCATTTCTTTCTTTCTTTCTTTCTTTCTTTCTTTCTTTCTTTCTTTCTTTCTTTCTTTCTTTCTTTCTTTCTTTCTTTCTTTCTTTCTTTCTTTCTTTCTTTCTTCTTCCCTCCCTCCCTCCCTCCCTCCCTCCCTCCCTTCCTTCCTTCCTTTCTTTCTTTTTAAGGAATGTGTAGCCCAGGCTACTCCTGCCTCTGCCTCCTTCAGCAAATCCTACCAGCATTCACCACCACAACCAGAAAACATTTTTTTGCACCCGCTTCTGCTTTCTGAGTGCTGGGGTTAAAGGTGTGAGGCACCATCCCCCAGCTGGAGTTTTCATTGTGACTTAGGGTGATGTAGACTAAAGTGACCTCCCATACCATGCAGAGGAGAGTGGGGGCCCCAGCACACCCCAAATAGTACCCTGAACAAGTAATTAGCTAATAATAAAGTACCAGACTTCTTGGGGAGACATAAGTTCAGAGATGACCTGGCTGATCTATAGGGATAGGGAAGTCACAAGATGCTACAAGTAAAAGAGAAAGGGGTGAGATTCCTCTGCATTAATGTCTCACGATCTCATGCCTGCTCTTTCAGGGCTGCAGAAGTAACGGGAAGGATGGCAGATACAGGCAGTGTAAAGAAAACTGAACATTTGTCTGTCTGTAGGCTCCGAGTAACTTTCCACATGTCCTTGAAGTATGTGGCTCAGTGCTGCTGGGAGCATCATGGCCTATCATTCATTTGATAAATTCCACCTGATCAATTATTATGACTTGAGACCTGTCATAGTGTCAATAATGTGCCTTCTCAATCCACCAACCTTTGTTCTTTGATCCAAATGCAATGGAGGCTTCACTCCTTCTAGAACTTGAGTCAGGATTGGCCCTAGACAGTGTGAGATTATTCAGCAGTATGAGCAAAAGGTGAGCTTTAGTTTCAAAGTCTTTGGTTTTGGTATAGGTGTCTAATTCCATTGATACCAGTAAAACAGAAAATTTTCACATCCTAAATACCCAGCTGTGGTGTCACATTAAGGAAAAACTGCCTCTCGGGGTCTTTTAGACTAAGTGCACTCAGACCTGACTACTTATCACAGTGTCTTCCCTCTGTCCTTCTAGCAGGGTCTGTGTTCTTTATTCATTGAAGCACCTAGAACATAGTATTGGAAAGGAATGAGGAATATATATATATATATATATATATAACCAGATGGCAGAAGTAAAAAGTGGAAGTTGATCCATCAGACTTAGTAAAGAGTACGGGAAAAAAAAGAAGGATTCTGAGGAGTAAAAGGCCCCCCATGCCTGTGGTTAGCTCACTACTAGGATGACCAAATTTCCCATTTATTGGGACTTTTCTGTCCCAGAATGTCTATAAGTTTAGGAAATAGTCGTTCCTCCCACTGGGCACCAAATAAGCAGTGCTGCTTTAAACAAAACTTCCTCTTGGGTCCTTAGAGCCAAGAGCAAGCCCACTAGGATCTAACCAACTCTGTGTCTTCTGTGTGTCCCTGTAACAAGGGCCATACTTGTTTACGGAACAGCACATAAAACATGGTGTGGGAAAGAATAAGGAACCCCTGAATTATTTTAACCAGTTTTCTATGATAAGAAGTGACTTTACTGACCCCTACTGACCCTGGATAGCACACACAACTGCCAACTGATGACATTTACCTATACACACATTGCTTTCAACATTTATAATGAGTAATTTATTATTTCAAGGTTGTTTTCAGCCAATGACTTTTTAAACTACCACATCGCAAAAGTGAGAGGGAATAGAAGATTAAAGCTATACATTCAATTTAGCTCATAAAAGAGGATTACATGAGGAGCACAAGGCAGAGTAAGAATGCTTACACTGTTGGCTTTAAATCAAGTTAAATTTAAACAGGATGAGTGCACAGTACAAAAGAAGACTGAATGCATGGTTTTAAATGGAATAACTCAAGCCATATTATTAATTATATTATTAATTCAATTTCAAGGCTACTCAAAAGTTCAGTTTCTGCAAGCAAAAGGTATTTCCACAAAAAATATTGCCTCACCTTGTTAACGGACTTTTTCATTTTCAATTAGTGTGTGATGTGAAAACTGGGAAGGAAGATATGGGACGTCACTTGCTAATAAGAAAAGATTGTGATTACAAGGATAAAAGTATGACATTCAATCCCATGCAGGGTAGAATTCATGAAGTCTCCCTGGAGCCAGCTGTCAGTGATTAAATCCACCAAGTCATCAATTTGAGTCCCAAGGATTGGCTACAAGTAGGATATTTCAGGGGAGAACTGTCTGAAAGAATTCTTTTGTCCTCCCTCCTGACCCAGACATTAGAGTGAGAGTGAGGAGTGTCTAGGAAGACCTTTATTTGCCATCTTTTCAAAGAGAAGAGGAAACAAACAAACAAAACTGCTAGCCACCCTGTCCCATTCCAGGATGCTGGACTTCTCCTGGAAGTTCGCAGTTGTGCTCACCAATGTTTTCATGGTTTGCCTTGGTGAGTACTGACCTCAGGTGAATTCTAGAGTTACCAAATGATGCCATCATGGTGAGGTCATCTAGGGTAAGAAGGGAATCTTTTTCTATTTTTCCTATTTAAAGACTGAAACACAGGAAAAGCTAGGTCTGGCTGAACAGTTCTTATGCCCACTTGGAGAGAGGTTGGTTACAGCCACAGTTGGCATGCCACTTCTGGGCCCTTAGGATTATGATGCTGTGCTGGTTGTTCTGGTGATTCAGAGCCATCCTAGCTGGATAGCACTGTGTGTTGCTTCCTTTCTTTAGAAGCTTGCACGGTACTTCCTGGTACCATGAAAGCTAGTCTTTAAGTAGGAGGCTTTCAGGTCATTTCCAGCTCAGGGATCTTTGGGTGATGCATCTGAAGTGCCAGAGCCTTATGTAGCCCAGCATGGCCTGAAACTTTATATGTAGCCAGATCTTGAATCTATGTCGGAGATAATTGTGAGTTTTTAATACCAAGAGCCGTCCTTATGAACAAACACAATCTTGTCAGTTAGCGATGATGTTAGCTGTCTATCTTGCTAGCTAACTAACTGGATCAATGACACAGTACACGGGGTAAACTAGAAATGGATAGGTTGGAATGGCAAATTAGTGTTTCAGTTTTACTCTGCCAAATTAAATAATATTTGATAATCCGGTATCTGTAAAACACTTTCCTTGCCATATCACTTATCACTTTAAACCACACTTGAATGCTGGTTTTAAAATGAGGAAATAATAGTATGTTCTTTGAGATAATCTTCTTTATTTTTAATTCTTTCAAGACTTTTTTTGTCTTTCTTTTAAATTTTTTTCCATACAATATATTTTGATCACGTTTCCCCTTTCCTAGCCCCTTTAAAATCCTTACCACCTCCCTACCCACCCAACTTTATGCCTTTCTTTCTCTCAAAAAAAAAAAACCAACAAAAATGGGGACTTGAGAGATGGCTCAGTGATTAAGAGCAAAGGCTGCTCTTCTAGAGGACCTGGGTTTGATTCCCAGCACCTGTATGGTGGTTCATAACCATCTACAACTCCAGTCCTAGGGGATCTGATGCCCCTGTGCACAGACATACATGCAGGCAAGACACATACATGCATTAAATAAAAATATGAGAATGAAATGAAAATCAAACCAAACAAAATCCAACAAGACAAAAAATGCTTAAACAAAACAAGTTGGAACAACAACAACAAAAAACAAAAACAAAAACAAAAACATGGAGTTCATTTTGTGTTAGCCAACTACTCCAGAGCATGGGGCCTGACATGGAGTGTGGTTGATAGACCAGCGGCATTCCAGTGGAGAAAACAGATTTTCCCTTGTCATCAGACATAGATTGCAAATAGCTTCTTGGTTAGGAATGAGTGGGACTTCATGTAGAGAGCAACTAATATTCTTGGCAATAGCCTATGATACTTGAGAGGATCTATGAGATCTGTTTGACTAATGGCTCAACAAGATGTAATCCATTCTTGGCACTAGAAGTTTTACTTGACAATGTAAGATGTCTAACTGGGGCACTGTCTCCCCCATTATATGCTGTTTCCATTTGAATTACTTTCATATGTGTGTATATTTTATGAAGCTTCTAAGGTAGCAGGCTTCCATTAGTCTTTTCAAAGGCCTTTCGTGGTAGTTGTCCCTCTCCATAGACCCTCCTTTACTTTGCCCTTCCATCCCCATCACATTTAATTCTCTTAGTCTTCTAGTTTTCCTTTATCTCTCCATAATGCTATAAACATTATGTTTTTCATCTTGTTTTGTTATCATACATTTGCTCACTTCTTTGTCATTAATTTTTTTTCATTCATTTTTAGAGAGGATAAGGGCATGTCATTGTGTTATGTGTGGAGGTGAGAAGAATTGCTAGAGAATGTCTTATTTTCTACCATGTGAGTTTCAGTGATCAAATTCAGGTCACCAGGGTTGGCTAAAAATGCCCTTACTCTCTAAGTCATCTCTAGGCTTCATTTAGTCTTTGAGCAAAAGATTCTTGTAACTGTATTATTATTGTTATTATTTAAATTTATGGTTTTTGAGAATTTCATACATGAGTTCAGTATTTACATCATCTCCATCTTTCCTTTCCCCCTCCTATTCCTCTTATACTCCTTAGTCTGTCTCAAATTCATGATCCATTTTTTAATTATTATTGCTATAAATGTAGTTTTAAATCATTAATATTTAAAAAAATTATATGTACGGGTGTTTTTCCTGCAAATATGTCTGTATACCACTTATTTTTCTGGTATCTACATAAGCCAGAAAAAGGCATCAAATCCCTTGGAATTGCATTTACAGGCAATTGTGAGTCACCATAGAGGTCTAGGACTCGAATTGTGGTTCTCCAGAAGAGCAGTTAATGCCCTTAACTGCTGAGCCATCTCTATAGCCCCTCACACAAGTTTTTAAAATCCTGTGGGGCCATTTGTAATTACAAGTGTTTTAAAATTCTTCTTAATTTTTTATTGCTCAAGTGTTTATTGAATTTGTTTTATTCTTGAATATTACCTTTTCTCCAGTCTTCTAATCATGGAATATAAAGAAATGATCCAATTTTTATGTTTTTATAAACAAAATCAACCATGCTTAGCAGCTAAGGCATATAGCTTCAAGCATGAGACTTTACTATGGTCAATCTAAATGAAAAAGAGAAGGCTTATTAAATGATGCTAAGTATTGTATAGAATCTTCAAATGGGTTGGAAAGACAACACATTTAGAAATTATTTCCAGGGAACAGTGCACATGCCAATAACAGGAATCCAGTGAAGCAGCCAACTTGTCACCACAGAAATGCAAGTCCAGAAATATTATATTTCTGAGATCAAGACTGCCAACCCATACATGCATTTTCCATTTTAGGATTTCAGCTTGACTGAGCATTTTGGTACCAATAAAGCAATGGAACCGAAGTTCTCTGTAGTACGGACATGGACATTGTGTCTATATTCAGAAGAGTCTCATATGGGTTTGACTGATTGACATGTCTGAGGTCACATTTCTGAGTGAGAGATACAGAAGAACTAGAAAATGTGGATTCTGCTTCCAGTTTATGGGGGAGTTGCTTATTGTGAAAATTCCACATATACAAAAAATTATTCAAAATCTTATTTATAGTCATGAAAGTGATCAATTTATAAAAAATATGCTATAGAATAGAATGAGATTACAATAGCCTCAAATTATCTACTTAAATAAAATAAGTGTGTGATAATCATAAACTAACAAAATATAACTTGAAAGCAAGTTGTAAAAAACATAACAAGTTCTCACTACTCTATAAAATGTGACTAGATTATTAAGAAAAATTATGTTTAAGTAAACTTTTGTACTATACATATACTCTCATGTTTATTGTAAAGATTGTTTCTGTTGCTAACACTTTCCAATTAGGTGGGTTTACTAGAAAAAAGTCCACATGTAGCTTGTTGCAGTAGAAAAATCATGATGATGCAGTGAATAGTTACCAAGATAATTATTAGAAACAGTAATGATGTCATATGGATATAGGTCACATGGTTAAATCCAGACTCAGTCTTTAGTTTTGTGTTTATATGTAAGGCATTTAAGGCCTATTTAGTATTCACTTTGAGTTCATATTTCATAAGCAAGTACATAGTAGAAAAGTAATATGATGAACTTGAATGTCTACATTATCATTATCTTAGAAATTGGTAGATAAAGAAGGATCACTTTTGAGGATTTCTGTAAATTGAATGAAACAAAATCCTCTCAACCATGGGAGAGCTATGCCATAGTGATCATTTCAGGTAATAACTTGGAGGCAAGAGTGGAAATACTTTTACACAAGGAACAATTATGGCTAAAATTGCATAAGATACGCCAGCGTTCTAATGGATGCCCTTTTTATAGCTAATGGCAGCAACTCTGTGAGTGAAAGAACAAGACACAAGCGACACAGAGGAAAACATGCAAGTACTTATGTTTCTAAAAGCGTCACTTAATAAATTATAAGAAGACTTAAAAGAAGTCAAGTGACTGAAGAGGGAAGCTTGGGCTTATTCCCCAGATAGCCCTAAAAAGACTGGGAGGCAAGAAAGCTGGATATAGATTATGAATGAAATATTTACAAAACAAACCCCACAGGCAATAATAATTGAATATTTTATGGTTTGACTTATTCAACTTTTATGATTTAATTTTGTTCTTTATTGAGTTTAATTATCTTATCCCTAGGGTCACATGCCTTGAAAACTTTGAAAAAAAAGTTATTTTGATTACCAGGCAGGATTTCCCAGCTCTCTTTAAACTAAAATAAGTATTTTATTGAACTTTTTTTTACCAGAGGGTTTATGTTCAGCATTTTAAAGATGTCTTCTGTTCCATTAAAGAAAACCCTTAACACTTTAGCAAAGACAGTGCCTTCTAAAATAAATATTAAAAAAATTTCTGAACCTCATGGCTACTTTTAGTTATCAAATTTGAATAACATCTTCAGTATCAACATATGGGAAACACAGTGATTATTTTGAATATTTTGTAATTTACAAGACCACTGCCAACATCATTTGAAATAGAGAGAAACTCAAAGCATTTTCACTAAAATCAGAAATTATAAAAACACACTCACTCTCTACATTTCTGTTCAATATAGTGCTTGAAGTCTCAGCTAACGCAGTAAGCACAGTGAAGATCAAGAGGATACAACAAGAAAACAGTCCAAGTGTCCTTATTTGTAGATTATACGATTTTATATATAATGGACCATAAACCTCTACAACTGATAAATACATTCAGTAGAGTGGTGGGATACAAATTAACACACAAAGTTAGTAGCTTCACATATACAAATGATAAACAACCGAGAAAGGAATAGGGGAAACAATACCACTCGTAGCTTCAAAAATATTTTGCAATAAATCTAAATAAGGATGTGAGAGACTTGTATAATAAAAACTTTAAGACATTGAAGAAGTTGAAGAAGATACCAGAAGATGAAAAGACCTCCTGTGTTTATGGATTGGTATAAATAAGTTTGTTTAAAATAACCATTATATAAGGAGTTTATTACATATTCAACAAAATCTTCATCAGAATTTCAACACAAATTTAATAAATAGAAATTTAATAAACCACCTTTTTTTTGAGACCGAGTTTTTCTGGGGAGCCATGGCTATCCTGGAACTTACTCTGTAGACCAGGCTGGCCTTGAATTCATAGGGATCCACCTGCCTCTGCCTCCTAAATGCTGCAATTAAAGGCGTGTGCCACCACCACCTGGCTCTCAATCTTAAACTTCATATGGAAACACAAAATACTCAGAATTATTAAAATAATCTTGGACAATAAAATAACTGCTAGATATACCATTCTTTCCCATTTTAAGTTATGCTACAGAGCTATAATGATAAAAATGTATGGTACTGGCATAAAAATAGCTGTTGGTCAATAGAGCAGAATGGGGACAAGGATATAATTCCACTAATCTACAGACAGTTGACTTTTGACAATGACTTCAACGTAGGACTTGATAGCCTAAATCTGATAGAGGAGAAAGTAGAGAACTGGCATAGGAACAGTCTTTCTGAGCAGACCCCTGATAGCACAGACAAACAGGTGTTAATGAGACCACATGAATGTTAAAAAATTCTGTACAGCAAATGATACCATCATTACATTGAAGAGGCAGTGGATAGAAAAGGGGAAAAACTATACCTTTGGCAGACGGTTAATACCTATAGTATACAAAGAACTTAAAAAAAAAAAAAACTATCATCAAGAAAATAAAACCGGGCTGGAGAGATGGCTCAGAGGTTAAGAGCACTGACTGCTCTTCCAGAGGCCCTGAGTTCAATTCCCAGCACCCACATGGTGGCTCACAACCATCTGTAATGAGATCTGCCACCCTCTTCTGTATACCTAATAAATAAATAAATCTTTAAAAGAAAAAAAAAGATGGGGCATGGGACTAAACAGGGAGTTCTCAAAAGATGAAACACAAATGGCTGAGAAACATGTAAACATGTTCAACATCCTTAGCCATTAGGGAAATGCAAATTAAAACTACTCTGAGTCAGAATGTCCAAGATCAGAAAATACAAAAACATAAAAAAATGATGACAAATGCTGGCAAGGGATGTGGGGACAGGGGAACACTCACTCACTGTTGGTGAGAGTGAAAATCGATGCAGCCACTGTGGAATTCAGTGTGGAGATTTCCCCCAAAGCTAAAAATAGATCTGCCAGAAGCTCCAATTATACAACTCTTGGTCTTATACCCAAAGTACCATATATTTTCTATAGAGATCCTTGCTCTTTCATAATCATTGCTGCTTAATTCATAATATCCAGAAATTGGAAACAGCCAGTGGGCTGATGAGTGGATAATGAAAATGTGGTACATTTACACAATAGAATATTGTTGTTAAGAAAAATGAAAAATTCAGGTATATGGATGGGACTCAAAACAATCATGCTGCATGAGCTAACCCATACCCAGAAAGATAAACAAGTGCATATTTCCTATCATCTTTATGCTGGTTTCTAAGCTTTAGGTATCTGTGTTTCATTTAGAATACCCCAGGAGTTTAGGTAACAAGTAAGAAACCATGGGAGTAGGTGACCTTCTAAGGAAGGGGAAATATAATGTACTGTTGTGTTAAGCAGTAATGGTTAAATGAGGTGGGGATGAAAGAACAGGGTAAAGGAGAGAAATCAGAGTAGGATAACTAACATTAAAGGTAGAATATGGGAAGGGGTAACTAACATTAAAGGTCTTTTGAAAAAGCCTTATGGAAACCTATTACTATAGAACATCGGCTCTCAACCTGTGGGTCATGACCCCTTTGGGGGGCGTATATCAAATATCCTGCATCAGATTTCATTCCATTCTATTCCATTCATATTAGTAGCAAAATTACAGTTATGAAGTAGCAACAAAGTAATTTTATGGTTGGGAATCACCACATGAGGAACTATATTAAAGGGTCAAGGCATTAGGAAGGTTGAGAACCACTGTTACAGAAGATTCCTAAAATGTATACATACACATAAATAAAAAGAGTTCACATGAAATTTTCTTACAGTGGGGTGACAATACCCCAGTTAGACACAGTACCCTGCCAAATAAAAAAATCCCACTAGTAGGAATGGGATCTTTGAGTTGTTGGTCTATTGGATTCCATGCCTCTCAAACATTACAGAGTATTGACCATGATATTGATTATCCTTCAGAATAAGATGGTAAGACCCTATTGCTGAAGACACCAGATTCTTTAGCAATAGAACATGGAGAAATCAAGCTGGTACTAAAGAATCATCCCCACTAGCTAGCTTTCATAGTGATGCAGGTGCTAAGCAAACTGCCAGAGCAGAAAAATAATCATCCGTCTCACTCAGATACCCTTAGAACTACTTTAACAGCCTTCCTGGCAAGGTATGCTCACTAGTGCAATAGTGGCATGAATGTTATGGGAGTAATGAACCATGCTTTGATTGGGTTTAAGACCTGCTCCATGAGATGCAGCCTATACTGGACACTGTCAACAAGGCCAAGAACCTGTGGGCACGAGTGGAAAACCTACTACTATGACGCTGCAAAATGGACATAGCATTAAAACGATTCCTAATGACTTATTGCTATGCCCATAGACCAGTGCATCTCTCACCTCTTACCAGAGAAACTTCTTGCAGTAGATGGAGATTAATATAGAGACTCACAACTGGTCAACATACAGAGAATAGGAGACTTTGGGGTGCTTAACCTTAAATGGGAAATATATTACACTCTTCCCTGAAAGGTTCAGGGATCTACACAGAAGAGGGAGAAGAAAAATTGTAAGAGCCAGAGGCAGTGGGTGAATTCAAGGAAATAGTGTTTTTCAGACAGCAGGGTAGATGTCTATATGAACTTACTGGGGTTGTGACAACACCCACAAGCTCAAGCCAGACAAAATCCTAGCATGGAGGAGGGATTGACATTTTATTGCTGCCGAAAGAGAGAAAGTTAGTTTTCTGTAATGGAGTGATATATAATATATAGCCTTTTCACCCAGGTGCAGTAGGCCAACACACATTGGATTGGATGGGAGGAAACAGAGAGAAGAGGGAGTGAGAAGAGGAAGTGAGAGGGAGAGGGAAGGGCAAGAGGAGGGAGGGAGAGAAGGAGAGAGGAAAAGAGAGAGCACAATCAAGCATGAAAAGCATGGAGATGGGTGTTTATGGATAGAGGAGACTGGGAGAAATTGATGCATGTTTATGTGGAGGCCAGAAAGAGGTCAACTTCAGGTGTAATTCCTCTGGAACCAGCTACCTTGTTTTTGAAACAGGGTCTTTCAAAGGGACTTGGGCCTGCATGTGGCCTTATTTTTACATGGGTGCTAGAGATTAAGCTCAGATCTTCATGCTTGCATATGGCAAGTATGCTATCAACTGACCTATCTTGCAACCCTATCATTTTTTTAGTCACTAATAAATATATTAGGATGTGATAGCGTCTCACAGCTGTCTGCTTACTATTGTTTTATTTGGATAAAATGTTTTCCAATGTATTCTTAGTATTGAATGGAATATTCATGGAGCATGAATATTAAGAATTATATTAAGAATATTCATGCTCCATCATGAATATTAAACAGATACAGAAGAAATTAGGGCTGGAGTGAAGCCTCAATGGGTAAAGTGCAAGCTTGAGGATCAAAATTCAGAGCCCTAGAACCAGTATAAAAAAAATGGGCAGACGTGGTGGCTGCCTGCAATCCCATCACTCTGGAGGCACAGAGAGGGGAACTGTGGAGGAAATAGATGAGCTACACTAGCCAAGAAGATGATCCCTGGGTTCCACAAAAGACAATGCCTCAAAAGCATGGAGAGTGATTGAGGAAGATGCATATGTCAGCTTCAGGCCTCCACACAGGCAGGCACCACCCCCATCCCATACTCTTATACATGGGAAAATGTGCACACGTACATGAACACATATAAAATCTATATTAATTAATCTACTAGTTAATACTTGGACAAAGGCGATTCCATGGAAATAAGCATTTAAAGGCTTGACACTGTTATAAAAGTTATCATAAGAGGTTTATATTTTATATTCATGCACCTACATATGTGCATAAATATAGGAAGTGCTTGGATGAGAAATATACATGTACTTTACACAGGCATTTCCATTTTCTCTTTGACTCTCCTGACCTATCCACTCCTGTAAATTACTTTACTGAACTCTGAAAATAAACTACGACAAATAAAACATCACAGAAGTCTTTGAGTCTTGGTTCCTTTTTTCTTGGAAGCCAGTCAGCCTCTCTCTATAGAAGCAGTTCTGTGGCCTTGTACTATAACTCTGTTGAAAAATTGCACTGGCCTGCCAAATATCTTAATGACTTTCCTCTCAGCAGTTGGTAATGGTGAAATGTTATTCTAGTAACCATAATGTCTCTCATAAAACAATTGCGTACAATATGTACTGTACTTCCATTTTAGCGAGCTCCTCTGCCAGAATCGCAGTCCCAGTAACCACTTAGCTTTTCATAGCAAACTGCTTACCAGTCCTTCAAGTGTAATATTGCAGAAAGAGTGAAGAAATGTGTGATTAAAACATTCACCGTAAGTGGACCGTTTAGCACACCCCGGCATTGCAAAATAAACCAGCCTTCACATATGTAGGTGCTCATCATAGAAATGACAGTTCTATGTGGTCATTTAATTTTATGATCTCAATTCTCGCATATATTGCTCACATAAATATAGTGTTCTCCTGCAGGGAGGTCTGCTGGGTGTTATAAAATCAGTGAGACCTCAATAGGTTCAGAGGGACATCTTTTATAATTATTGCTATAAAATTTCTTGACAATGCACTTTGTTGTCCAGTGGCAAAAAGAAAATGATTTTCCAAAAGAATAGGTTTCAACAATGAGAATAACAGAACCTGGGAATCTGTTCCTGCATTCAGCCATACTTAAATTGCTTTTCTTATTTTTACCTTTTGGAGGCCTTGTTGCTCTTCAGAATAAGTTTTTAAAATGAGTCTCCAGTTAGAGGCCAGCCAGGTTTGAACAGTTTTCTAGTTTTATGAGGCAACATGGGCTATCTAGATAGAAGTACTAATTTCTTGCTAATTACAATTAAAATCTATTTGCAGGAAATTAAAAAAAAATACTAGTTCTTTTGCACTATGTGTTTTGATCATATTCACCCTTTGCAACACTTTCCAGATCTACCCCCATTTCTCATACACCAACTTTGTTCTTATAAAAAAATCAAGACCAATTTGCTCTCCCCAAATTTTCCTGGATGTGGAACACTCCACTGGAGATGGCTTGACTTACCAAGCTCTACTAGTAGAGAAAACTGACTTTCTCTCTCTCTGCTGGTGACAACTGGACAGATAACACCCTTAGCTCCACCACTAAGGGTGGGATTTCAGGTCCAACTCTCCTCTCCATGCTGGGATTTGGTACGGCTTGGGCTTGCACAGGTCTTGTGCATGCCATCACAACTTCTGGGAGCTCACATTTGCAATTGCTCTGCTTTGCTCAGAAAACACTGCTTCCTCATAGTCACCCACCACCTTTGGCTCCTACTCTTTCCACCCCCCCTTCCACAATAGAGATGAAGAAAGAGGAGATAGAACAGTTCCATAATATCTGAATTAGAAATCGTTTGAAGAAAACTCCTAGCAATTTTGAAAAATTATAGCACTATTGTTTGAAGGATATTGCTATTTGTTTTCTGACTTCTCAGTCGCATATTTTTGTAGATTTTTTTTTTCTACCACGTATCAGGGTATTTGATGATCTCTTGGCTTTTGTATCTTGTCTAAGACAATAAATTGTGATTAGTACTGTTGCCTTGTGTGACGAATGCTTAATGGAATACTAATGGATTTAGGCGCTTGTTCCCTGATTGCTTTCTATGTAACCACTATAACAAATATTTCTTAGTGTGGCTATTTAAAAGTACAAAACTTTACAATTTATTGTGAAAAGGAAATGAACAGTTGAATATATTTATAAATGTGAAAATGGAAGAGAGGGAAGGGAACTACAAGCTGAGACTTCAGCATTGTGGTGAGAACATCAGTGCAGGATGGCACAGATGGAGAAAGAATGCCCTTGTCCGTATGTCAGCTGTGTGATGCCCTGAGGGAGTCATTTGTCTGTGGCTTCTACTGTGTTTGGCTGGTTCAACAGTAGAGTAGAATGAGGATGGTGATGTAGCTCTCTCCCAGCCTCACATCTGAGTTCTGGGCATGTCTCCACCTTCATTTGCAGAGATGGGTATGCAGTATGATCTTAAACCACACAGGAAATTGCATTCTGTTCATCATCATAATTGGTTTACAAAGGACACAACCATAGTCCAAGTAAATACCTCTCAGTGTATTTCAGCAGTTTTGCAGGAACCAAAGGAAAACAACAATGACAATGTGCAAGATTAATCTCGAAGTTGATTTTTCAGGAATTATGAAGTGAGGTTCCTTCTTTGCCCTGATTTCACCACTTGGTGGGACATGAGACTGAAACTTTCATATATAAGGAAACAATAAAAAAATTAAATAGGGAGAGAGGAGACCACTGATCACCATTTGAATCATTTACTTAAGAGTCACTTAAAACCAAAGCTACCCCCAGAAGATTTTAGGCAAAGCAAACTAAGTTACCTAAAACTTGGCATGGAGAGAGCATCTACTAGTTTACATGTTCTTAACTATGCTTCTTGAGCGGTCAGCAGCCATCATTTCTCCTTGACTAAGATAGCTCAAGTTTAGTTTTTACCACTTACAACCAAAAGAGTATCAGTGAGCCATTCTTGGCTAAACCAGTTTTCATCATAGTGACTGCTGCTTATCCTGTGTGTATATAGGCAACAAATTCACTTTCATTCAATTAACACAGTTATCCTGATAGAGTGGTTTTCAGTGAGTGTCTTCATGTGATAAGTAATCTGGATGTAACAATGAAAAGACATAGGGTTTATCTTCTTAAGGTAGATTCTAATGACAGAGATCCCCGAGGAAGCAGATAAACAACTGTATGAGAGAATGTAACACGCTGGGAAACTGGTCAGTATGTAAAATAAATGAAAAAATATATTTAAAAAGATAACTACGAGAGACTGAGTTCCTTAGCAGATATGGGAGGGCTGAAAAAGCAAGATAGATAGAGAAATGCTGAGAAAAAGATAAGGAGAAGGGGATTTTTAAAAGTATGAAGTCTATAAATAAGTGAACATAACTATAGTCACCTGATTTTTCTTTTACAGAGACATGAAATACATACATTGGAGAAATGATAGCCTCTTAAATAAATGGTGCTGGGAAAATGAATTCTGATGTCTCTTCCTGTACAAATCTCAATTTAAACTGAATTAAACACCTTAATATAAGACCAAATACTTTGAGGCTGTTAGAAAGAAAGGAGGAAAATTCTTCAAGGTACAAACTCAGGCACAGGCTTTGTAAAAACATCTCCAGTTGCACAGGCAGAAACCCAGGAATTGAACAATGAGACTGAACAGAACTGAAAAGTTTCTGTACAACCAACAAAGGACACTGAAGGGATCTCCATGCCAATCTCTAAAGTATCTACACTAGTATGCACTCCCAACATCAGTGTAAAAGGTTTCTCTCTCCCCATATCCTCACCAGCATTTGCTATCATTTCATTCTTGGTGACAGCCATTCTGACTGGGATGAGGTAGAATCTCAAAGTAGTCTTAATTTACATTTCCCTGATAGCCAATGATGTTGAAAACTTTAAAAAGTATTTATTAGGCACTCACATTTCTTTTTAAAATTATTTTATTTTTCATTCTATGAGAATTTTATACATGGACGTAACACACCCAGCTCCTCTTATAACTTCACGTCTTCTTTCCTGACAACTCACTAAGTCCAAATCATGCTTTCTATATGTATTTGAGTGTGAGACCATCCACTAGGACATAGGAAACCTGCAAAGCTCACATCCTAAAGAAGAATAATTCTCCTTCCCCAAGAAACTGTTAACTGCCAATATCTCCTCAGTACAAGGTGGAGTCTGGAGTACTCCATCTGTGCGGGCATATTGACTGCCTTGATCTTGTGTAGTCTTATGCATGTAAACACAGATGCTATGAGCATGAATGCAATAGCAATGCCATATACAGAAGACAGCATTCCACAGCATTCCTCCCCACCCTTTAGCTCTTATATCCCTTTTGGCCTCCTTTTCTGTGATGTTCCTGAGTCTTGGTAGTGGTGTGGTTAATAGAGATATCCCATACAGGGCTGAGCCCTCTTTTATCACTTATTCTCAGCATTCAATCTCTTTAGTGATTGCTGTCTGCTGGGAGTTGCAGGGACAGTATATTTCTCTGACCATGGATGAGAACATTTCAGGTCGAAGAATAAATGTGAATATTTAAAAGACATTTTGACAGCATGGGCATTTTGTAAAATAACAATAGGAGATCTAATTTAGAGCCTATGACCTCTTTAGCCATGAGTCTTGACCAGGGTTACAATACCGGGAACAAAACTCCTGCTCCTATTGAATGTGCCTCAAATGTAACAGAATTTTCTTCTTCTGAGACTTATCTCTTTAAATTTGCAGCCCACTTTTTGCTTGGGCTCTTTGTTTTCACGTTTTATTTTTTGAGTACTATTCTGTAGGCTGGATTTTCACTTGGCTGAGTGTTGCCTTTGCTGTATAGAAACTGTTTAATTTCCTGAGATCTAATTGACCAGTTATTGGTCTTACTTTCTAAATAGTTGGACTACTATTTGAAAGGTCTTACTTATGTTTATATTTTGTGATGAGTTCCTACTTTCTCTTCTACCATTTTCAGAGTTTTAGGGTTTATGTTGAGGTCCTTGATGCTTTTGGAGTTAATATTTTTATGGGATGAGAGAAAATGACCTAAGTTTATTCTTTTATATCTAGACACACAGTTTTCCAATGCCATTTCTTGAAGATGCTATCTTTCTGGTGTGCATTTTTTATTTTATTTTTTAAAGAATTTAAAAAATATTTATTTTTATTTTATGAGCATTGACTGCTGTTTTGCCTGTATGTATGTCTGTGTGAGGATTTTGGATCTCCTAGAACTGAAGTTACAGACAGTTGTAAGCCGATATGTGGGTGCTGGGAATTAAACCTGGGTCCTCTGGAAGAGCAGTAAATGTTTTTAACCCTTGAGCCATCTCTCCAGCTCCTTCTGGTGTGTATTTTTGATTTCTTTGTTAAATATTTGACTGTAATTACATGAGTTTAAATCTGGCTCTTCATTTCTGTTCCACCAAGCTACATATCTATTTTACAGCAATACTATGCTGTTTTTTTACTTGAGACCAGGTGTGGTAATGTCTCTATTACTATTTTTTTTCTCAGCATTGCTTAATTTATATGGTTCTGCATGAATATTAAGATTATTTTTCCATTTCTGTGAAGAATGTGATGGGGATCATGACTGGGATTACACTGAAACTTTAAATGGCTTTGATGGGATGGTCATTTTTGATGGAATGGTCATTTTTACAATATTAATTCTATGAACCCATTAGCATGGGATATCTTTCCATATTCTCGTGTCTTTCTCTATTTCTTTATTCAAAGTTTTAAAAATTTCATCATAGAGGTCTTACTTTCATCTCCTTACTCTAAAAATATTTTTTGAGGCTATTGCAAATGATATTATTTTCCTGATTTCTTTCTCAGTGTGTTTTAAATTGGTATAGAGAAAGGCTGTCTATTTTTGTATGTTAATTTTGTGCCCTGTCACTTTGCTGAAAGTGTTGATCTGTTCTATTTTTCTTATGGAGGCTTTAGAGTCTTTTGTGTGAAGCATCACACTGTCTTCAAACAGAATGCCTAGACCTCTTCTCCTGTTTGTGCAGCTTTCATTTCATTCTCTTGTCTTGGCTTGTTGTGACAGGACTTTGGACACCACACTGAAAATAGCAGGGGAGTTAGTGGATAAACCCACGTCCTTTCTGATTTTGATGGGATACCTTCAAGTTTCTTTCCATTCAGGATGTTGTATACTATGGGTTTGCCATATATAATCTTCATTATGAGGTGTCTTTCCTACAGTCCTATTCTCTTTGGGACTTTATTATGAAAGAGTGTGAGATTTTATCAAAGGCTTCTCCTGCATCTATTTAGATGGTCATTTTTGTATTTGTTCGTGTGTGTGTGTGTGTGTGTGTGTGTGTGTGTGTGTGTGTGTGTGTGTATGTGTGTGTATTTCAGTCTATTTACATGACTTGATACACATATGAATTTGCATTTCTAAAACTATCCTTTCATCTCCAGGATAAACAAAGTTTGTGACAACAAACTATCTTTTTGATGCATGCCTATATTTTGTTTCCAAACATTTTTGTTGAGAAATTTTGCATCTATTTTTTTTTTAAATAATTTATTTATTTTTATTTTATGTGCTTTGGTGTTTTGCCTACACGTATGTCTGTGTAAGAGTTGTGGATCCCCTGAATCCAGAGTTATAGACAGATATGAGCAGCCATGTTGGTCCTGGGAATTGAACCTGGGTCCTCTGGAAGAGCAGCCAGTGCCCTTAACCTCTGAACTGTCCCTCCAGCCCAATAAAATTTGCATCTATTTTAACCACAAATATAGGTCTGTAGTTCTCGTTTTTTTGCTGTGTTATTATCTGATTTTGATATTAGAGTAATACTTGATTTATAGAAAGAGTTTGTGAGTGTTCCTTTTATCTCTATTTTGTGGAATAGTTTTAGAAGCATTGTTTTCAGTCACTTGAAATATTGGGGTAGAATTCTGTTATTAATCTGTCTGGACTGAATTTTTTTTTTTTTTTTTTTGGTTTTTCGAGACAGGGTTTCTCTGTGTAGCTTTGCGCCTTTTCCTGGAACTCACTTGGTAGCCCAGGCTGGCCTCGAACTCACAGAGATCCACCTGCCTCTGCCTCCTGAGTGCTGGGATTAAAGGCGTGCGCCACCACCGCCCGGCTGGACTGAAATTTTTTAATACTGTTCATTCTCCTTTATAATGATAGATCTGGTTAAATAATTACTCTCATCTTGGGTTAACTTGGGTGAACAATATGTATCTAAAAATTCACCAATTTCTTTTGTTTTCCAACTTAGTGATTTTCCAACTTAGTGAAATATAGGTTCTTAAATTATGTCTTTATGATTTTCTGGATTTTATTGTGTTTGTTTTAGTGTTTTCATATTTATCTTACTTTTATTAATTTGGGTATTTTCTTTCTCCCTTTTAATTAATTAATCTAAAGGTTTGCCAATCTTCTTCATTTTTACAGTAACCAAATCTTTATTTCATTGATTCTTTGTATTTTTTCATTTCATTATTTTTATCCTGGTTTTGATTATTTCTTCTCATCTGTCATTTGGGATTTGTTTTTTCTTTTCTTATTTTTTACAAAGCGTGGAGGGCCATCATTAAATTATTTATTTGAGTTCCTTCTTGTTTTTAATGTAGATACTTAGAGCTATAAATTTCCTTTTATAATTGCTTTCATTATATCCCAGAAGTTTTGATATGTTGTATTTTCATTGAATTCCAAGATTTAAAAAATTTCCTTTTTAATCTCATCAATGTTTCATTCATTGTTCTAAAGTGGGTTGTTTCATGTTCATTTGTTGGAGTCTTTTCTGGTTTTTTTCTAGCTTTTCATTTCATTCTGTGTTGGTCAGATAAGATACATAAAATTATTTTAATTTTCTTAAATTTGTTAAGAGTTTATTTGTGTACCAATATGAGGTGTATTTTAGAAAAAGATTTCCATGGGCTGCTGAAAAGAATGTGTATGCTGCAGTGATAGGATGTAATATTCTGTAAATATATGTTAGGTCCATTTGGTCTATGATGTAATTTAACTTTTTTTGTTTCTTATACATATTTTCCTTTGATGATGTTTCCATGGTGAAAGTGGGATACTAAAGTCACCTACCATTACCAGGTTAGGAATAATCAATGATATAATGTCTACTAATGTTCGCTTTATACAATTGGGTCAACCAAATTTGGTGCATATATGTTTAGAACTTTAATATTTTCCTTGTGGAGTATTCCTTTGACCAACATGAACTGACCTTCTTAATAGATTCTTACTACTTTTAGCTTGAAGTTTATTTTGATAGATATTAGGATAATGGTGCCCGATTGTTTCTTGTTTCTACTTGTTTGTGATCTTTTTTCTTCCCTTCAGGTAGTCTATCCTTGAGGATAAGTTTTTTTTCCCCAACAAAGAGATAGATCTTGTTTTCTAACCCAACTGGTTAGTCTGTGTCTTTCAGCTGGAGAACTGTGGTCATTAAGTTATTAATGAAAGACATATATTGTAGTATGAATGGTCCAGTGCTAGATAAAACCACTGATGTCCTTTCTCACTCAATAGCCTAAATATTACCTTCTAGCATCATAGCAGCTAATCACCAAGAGGTTCTAGTTAGTTCAAGATTGGTTTCATTGTGTCCTACAACCAAATGTGTTGTGTTTAAGCAATAGACTTTTGCTGTCTAGGTATGATGGGCAACTAAACACAATGACAGTAGCCTGTGTTGTTTTGGTTGCCTGTGAGGCCCCCATGAACAATAATTCATGGGACGGTAACCTGTGTCTGGCATTGAGATTTTCATTTAATGATCCATATTTTCTGGAAGAAGCATTGTTTATCAATGTGGGATACTTCTGTTCAAACTCTCTTTTTCAAAAAAAAAATATACTTTTAATTAGCTTATAAACTCAGGGTGTTTTATAAGTTCTCTTCATGTATACTTAGTCACTCTCTATCCTTTCTTAGCTGTACCTCCTCTATCTTTATTCTTGCTTGAATCTGTAATTTTTATGATATCTGTTTGATTATTTCTACTTTGCACAACAGATTTCATGGTACCATTTCTCTCGACCCCCAACCCTTAGACTTTTGGATATGCTTTTCCATCACTTCAGTCTCAAGTTCTATATCTAGTACTCTATGTAGGGCTAGTTTGGTTGTATAAATCCATTCAATCTGCTAACATGGAAACGTTTTCTTTTTCCTTTAATTTTAATGAATACTTTTGCCAGGAATTTTAGGTTGGCGTCTTAGTTCTTTCAGATTTTTAAGCATGTTGCTCCTAGATCTTTTTACTTTCAAAGTTTTCATCTAGAAAAGGAGTAGCATGACAGATGGAGGGAAAAGAAATCGAATGTAGTCAAAGCATTTGATATACTTGAATGAAAATGATTTAGGAGTGGAAAGAAATAGAATTGAAATATAGACATATGATAACTTGCTCAGGGACCGGTTTATAAGCAAAGGAATATGATCCTTACATTAAAACAAATATAATCCAATAAGGCCTGAAGTTGATGTGGTGGAATGCCTGACTTTGATTCATCTAACAAGTACAAACACAGATTAACTGTGGGAAAAGACTCTAAGAAGGTTATTGCAAAAAGAGATCCAGATAATGGGGTTGATGGTGATTACTAAATAAGAAGAGAGTTCCAATGACGACAATGCAAGTATCTCAAGGCTTAGCAGAAAAGGGTTTTCCCTCCATAGATAGAAGTGAACAGGACTGTAAGTCATTGACTGTGAAGAAATCAGATGAATGGACAGAAGGTGCATTCATAAATATTTAACTAGAGAAACTTGCACCTTGAGGTCAGACACCTCCTGGGAGAGGGTTTGTACACAATAGTGATGATAGAATAAAAATCCCATACAACAGAAGTTTGGGTAAATGAATTTAGTAAATATTTTTGTTCAGATTAGCCAGTGGGTACAAAGTGTTTAGGTTGTGACTAGTGAGTCACGGAATAAGAACTTGGACTCTGCGTGAGAATTGTCAAATGTAAGCAAGAGAGACTGCTGTGGGTTTGATTTGAATTATGTGGGAAGTGATGGTTCTCCACAGAAAGTCATATCCTGTGCTAGGAAAAGAGTGGAGGCATTTCTTCATTTTTTTTTTGTCTCATAAGATCATTGTCCTTGTGTAGATTAACTGGTCAAGTTTCAGAAAGAGGACTTTATGCTTTGGAGAAGAAGCTGAGGATGAGATGAAATATGAGAATTACATAGTAATTCAAGTGTAATAGCCCTGGATCAGTTAGAGACAATAGTCATAAAAAAGGACTGAAAATATTCTAAGAGTGTAAAAAGAGATGAAAAAAACCAAGTGAAAAATACAATAACAAGCACCTGGAGGTCTTAGTGTTTGTATCTGGGAGTTGAGCACAACACATTTTTGAAGTCAAAACTCTTTTAGGAGTATATTATATTATAAATATATAGTATATTTAGGAGTATATTCTGCTAATCATAACTACAATTTTCCTATGAGTTCTTTATTGTATTTAGTTTCCATGATGCATGAGATCTTTGAGTTCTGCTTCACAAAACCCTTTTCACCTTTCAGGGACTTCACATTTCTCTAGCATGACCCCTTTCCTCCTACACTCTTGTTTCGTCTGATTTCTTCATTTCATAACTAGAAATAGACTGTAATATCTCTTGTAGTTGTTCAATTTCTAATTTCCAAAGTCAGTTTTTATAATTGATCCCTACATTGCAGAACAGGAGCCAGAAGGAATGTAAGAGCTGGAAGACAGGGAGAAGGCTGCAAATGTTCTCTGCTAGACAGGACACAGCTCTTCTAAGTATAACTCTCAGCTGCAGAGGCTGCTTATACTGGGCCTGAATAAGACAGGACCCACCAAGTCAGTCATGGAAGGAGGGACTCGAGAGGCTCTTCTTTTCCTTCTTCTTCTTCTTCTTCTTCTTCTTCTTCTTCTTCTTCTTCTTCTTCTTCTTCTTCTTCTTCTTCTTCTTCTTCTTCTCCTTCTCCTCCTCCTCCTCCTCCTCCTCCTCCTCCTCCTCCTCCTCCTCCTTCACTTCATTTAACTTACCAACAGCAGATCCCCCTCTCATCCATCCTCCCACTCCCACAACATCCCCTCCTTCAACAGGGTAAGTTCTCCCATGGGAGGGGGACAGCTAAGCTTGGTATATTTAGTGAGGCAGTACCAAGCCCCTCCCCACTTTATCAGGAGTGAGCAAGGTGTCTGAATATAGGTAATGAGATCCAGAATGCTGGCTCATGCACCAGGGATAGATCCTGATCACACTGCCGGGGGCCCCTCAAACAGGCCCAGCTACCCAAGTGTCTTCCATATGCAGAGGGTCTAGTCCAGCCCCAAGCAGGTTCCACAGCTGTAGGTCTAAAGTTTGTGAGTTCCTTTGAGTTTGGTTCAGTTGTCTCTGTAGATTTTCCCTTATGATCTTGACCCCAGTTGCTCATGTAATCCCTCTTTCCTCTCTTTAACTGGACTTTCAGAGCTCAGCCTGGTGTTTGGTTGTGGATCTCTGCATCTGCTTCCATCAGTTACTTGATGAAGGCTCTGTGATGACAGTTAGGGTAGTCACCAATCTGATTACCAGGGTAGGCCAGTTCAGGCACCCTCACCACTGTTGCTAATAGTCTTCTCTGGGATCATCCTTGTGGATTCCCAGCAATTTCTCTAGTATCAGGTTTCTCCCTTACCCTATAATGTCTCCCTCTATCAAGATATCTCTTTCATTGTTCTCCCACTCTGTCCCTCCCCCAACTCAACCATCCTGTCCCTAATTTTTTCATTCCCCATCCCTTGCCCATGAAACTAGGAAACAAGAAGGGCTCTAAGAGGGATGTATGGATCACCTTGGGATGGGGAAACAGAGGAGATTCCGATGAGTAAACTGGGGATGGGGGGAGGCAATAGAGGGTAGAGGCTCTACTTCTTGTTGATTAGCCATTGTTACTGATGGATTCTGGTGGGGGAGAGGACATCATTGTCTTCAGTTGTGCACCCACTGATGAGCCTACCATGCTCCATCTGATAGATCCCAAACTGCAATCACACATATGGCCCTGGTTGAGCTCACTGGGTCAGAAAACATAAAAATGTCATAAATATGGAAAGAAACTAGTAGAAACAAAAGAGAACTGTCAGGATAAGAAAGAACTGGTGGCAGGAAAGAGAGGGGGACCAGGACTAATAAGAATAAATTATATCCAAGTATGAAACTTCCCAATAACGGATTCAATAAATAAAAAGAGATTTATCCTTTAATTCCAGGTCTTTATCTGACTTAAAATTAGTCTTAAATATTAGAACCCATCTCATACATCTAAATTATATCAATTTTTATCTTAGTTTTACTGATAAAAATATATTTAGGACACTGAAGAGATTTGCTGAGTGATTCAGAGTGTTTCCTAGTTCTTTCTGGCTACCACAGGGAGAGGAGCCACTTCCATATCTGCTCATCTGCAAAGGATGGTAGTGTGTAATTGCACCAGTATCATGATTAAGAGAATAGGCAGACACAACAGCACCAAACCCAATAATCTGAAGGTCTGAAACTCCTTCTGCTACAATGGGCTGATCACTGTAAGACTGTGGTAGTCGAATCCATGGCTGTTGGCAAAGGGATCATGGTGGTTATGAAGTGTAGACTGGGATAGTGAAAACCAGCTACTTCTTACTGAGGACCACCATCAACAAGAATGCGCCGGCCACCCTCAGTAGCATCAGGCACGTGATCCAGAAGAACAAGTTTAGATCCCAGATCCCATGTTGGATAGCTTACAACCTCCTATACCCTTAGCTGCTGGCTATCTTATGCCTTTTTCTGGCCTCTGTGGACATTTGTTCTCACATGCTCATACCTACACATGCACACACAGATATAAAATATATCTTTAAAATATGTATCTGTTATCACTGAACAGGTATTCTGAGGTTCCTATTAGTGATTTAATTTTATTGGTATTTTGAAGAAGCCTGTGTACCCAGATCACAGAATAGAACACATACCTAGAAGGCCCACATTAGGTCAATTTTGTAGCAACACACTTTATCTTGATTTCTAATACATAAGTTAACTCTCTACATTTTTTATCTTCATGAAATTGTATAGTATGCAAAATCTTTTATGTCTCATTTCTTTTTCTTTTACTATGTTAATGACATATTGTTACTTGTAATCTGTGGTGTGTAGTCATTACTGAATTGTATTCCATTGTTTAAATACATTGTAATTCATTTATTCCACCATTCAGAGACATTTGGTTTGGTTTTAGTTTCAGTTGAATGAGTAATGCTATTATAAAAATCCTTGTAAATATGTCTTCTACTGTACTAATTTAATTTGAAGAGCAATGTTCCATAGAATTCTTTTATGCTTTAGATATATGGGTTACTATTTGATTTTGCCATTTTTGGAGATTATTACATACTCTGGGTGTGATCATAATCCCAACAGTTATTTGACTTTTAGTCATTTTGATTCTTCGTTATGTATCTGCCTGTCTCTATGAGTGTTAACTATTGCTTTACATTAACTTCACAGGTAGATTTTATGTTTATATTTTGTTTCCAAGAAGGGTTCTGGCAAAACATTCAACAGAGAGTTTGGGAATTTGGTCTGCATGTTTGTGGCCTTATAATTATGAGAACTTAAGTTTGAACCCCAAAACCCATTTTGGGGGCTAGGAAGAAGAAGAAGCTGGGCATAATGGTGCATACTTGTAATCCCATCACTAGGATGATGGGATTACAGGTGGATCCTTAGGGGGTCACTAATCAGTCAGCCTAGATATTTGATGAGTTATAGGCCAGAGAAACCTTGTCCCAAAAAACAAAAACAGAAGCCAGCAGATTGCACCTAAGGACATGGGATACAAGACCCCTGTATAGTGATATTTTATTTGTACTGAAATGTGATTTTATTTGTATGTTAATAAATAAAGTTGCCTGGGGGTCAGAGCTAATATCAGGCCATAGCAGAGCTGGGCGTTCGTGGCGCACACCTTTAATCCCAGCACTTGGTAGGCAGAGCTAGGTAGATCTCTGTGTGGTCAAGGATACAGCATTGGAGACACACGCCATTAATCTCAATATCAACCATAGAAGATCTGGAGGTCTGTACAAACAGGCAATGATGAGGCAGTCATGTGATTGGGTTTACAACCAATGAGAAGGCAGAACAGAAAGTCTATATAAAGACAAACACACAGGAAGTAGGTCTCTCTTGGCTGAAGAGGCTAGCTGCAGCACACTGGTAAGGCTCTTAGCTCTGATCTCTTGGCTTTCTTCTTTGCATTGGTTCTGTTTCTTATTTAATAAGACTGTTGGTTACATCTACACCCCTGGTCTGTACATACATGTGTACCTACACACATACAAACACACACACATGTTTGTATGTATGTATGTATATATATGTACACATTCTCAGGAGTATGGGTCAGGGGTTACTTAAAAGAGGCAGGGATAATGGAAAAGCTGCTGCATCACCAGAAAGCCTGACCTGGATAATGACTCCCAACAACCTGCAGCCCTGAAGCTCTCTACTCAACTTGTAGGCATTCAACTATAGGACTCTCCCTGACCACCTCCCCTGTAACTGTAATTCTTACTTGATAACTTTTTGTTGTATGTAATTTTACCATATTAAAGTAAAAAAAAACCTTCCTTTTTAATTAGACAAAAGGGGGAAATGCTGTGGAATAATCCTTCTGTATACTGTATGAATATATGTCGCTATGATTGATTTAATAAACAATCTGACTGGTCAATAGCTGAACAGGATAAAGTTAGGCAGGAAAGCTAAACTGAGAATGATGGGAAGAAGAAGGGTGCACTCAGAGGAGTCTTCAGCCAGACACAGATGGAGCAGGAGATGAATGTGCCATGCTAATAAAGGTACCACCAGTTAGCAGAGCGTAAATAAAGAATATGAGTTAACTTAAAATACAAGAACTAGTTAGTAATAAGCCTGAGCTATTGGCTGAGAATTTTCAATTAATATAAATCTCGGTGTGTTTATTTTGAGAATGGCTGCAGGACAGGAAAACTCTGCCTGCACTCCCCAAAGCCAAGACTTAAATAGAATTTAAAGTTCCTAGAAGCCAGTTACTTGAGGACTACAGAAGCAAAGCCCGTGGCCCAGACTCCAGACACCCAGGGGTTTCAAAAAGAAGCAATGCATCCTGAAATTTACAGTTTATCTAAGGAAAACAGCTAACTTTCCCATTCTGCTCCTAACAGAATCCCTGTCCCCTGTTCCTATCCTTATCTACAAAAACCCCAGCTTGAAGCATGCAGTTGAAATCTGGTCATGGTGTTTCTGAGTCTTGTACCCTGATCACAGCATAGCCGGGTCTGGAGGTGCCATCTCTCTGGCATTAAGGAAAGGCCACTCCAAAGGTCTTCCAAATTCTCACCTTTTCTTTTTTCTTAATTCATACATATTCTTACAGTGGCAGCCTAAGCATCTCTCTCTCTTTTTTTTTTCTTCTGCAGCTGGCCTTGTTAGAGCCTCCACCTTCAGCAATCATTTACTTCTCCTTTCACTGATGGGTAGGGGCCCTGAGGACCTTCTAAGTCCCTGTTCTTCCCAACTCTTGATGTTTTGTTTACCTCCTAAGGCATGAGCAAGTGTTCCATTCTGGAGGGAATGTTGCAAACACACACACACACACACAAACACACACACACACACACACACACACACACACACACACACACACACCACAATTTACCAGAGCCTATGCATTCTTAGAAGACTTTTTTTGGAGCTGGAGAGACGATTCAGTAGTTAAGAGTGTATCATACTCTTGCAAAATTCAATTTCCAGAACCCATATCAGGGTGCTTACAAATGCCTGAAACTCCAGTTCCAGGGAATACAACACCCTCTTTTGGCCCAGTGTGTACTGCGCTTATATATAAGCCCACACTGTCTCACACACATATACACATAATTAAAGAATAAAAATAAAACTTTATAAAAAGCCTTTCTGTTAAAAACAACTTGTGTATTACTGAAATCTTCTTAATGATTTTTAAAATTTCAGTTTATACATTTTATTTTCATTCCTTTTATTAAAAATAGATTCTCATACAATATGCCCTGATTATAGCTTCCCCTCCCTCTGTTCCTCCAAGTCCCTCCCTACCTCCTGTCCCTTCCAGATTCACTCCCTTTCTGTCTATCATTAGAAAAGATCTCTAAGAAATAGCAACCAAACATGAAAAAATAAAATGCAATAAGATGAAGCAAAAACTATCATATTGATGTTGGTCATGGCAACCCAATGGACAGAAAAGAGTCCTAAGAGTAGGTTCAAGAGTCAGAGACCCACACTTGTTCTCACATTTAGGAATCGCATAAAAATATTAAGCCTATTATTTTTAGGTTTGTTTTTTTTTCATGGTGTGCCAGCTTTCCTGGCTGCTTTATGTCAGAAGAGTTTTAATGGAGACATGGCATTCTGGCTGTTGTTGATTGTGTTTTTATGCTGGAGTCTAGGCATCTGGATTTGGGGTAATTATAGGTCTAGGTACTGATTTCTGGATTTATCTTTGCTGGGTCCATGTTTGTTCCTTGGTTTCTGTTTCCTCTCTGGATTTTTGGAGAGTGTGATGGCTGTGTGTTGCTTGTTTTCCTAGCCTATGCAGCTGGTGTGATTACAGGGAATGTTTGCTGGTGTTGGAGGCTGGGATACTGAGATGAGTTGTGGGAGGGAAGGTTGGGGTAGGTCTTTATGATCCTTTGGGTATGGGGTCAAAGAGGAAAGGGAGAGCACTGCAGGTTTTCTGCTGCAGAACTAGGCATGGAACTGGGGATATTGGATCTCAGGAGCAGTAATAGAAGTATAAGTCTGCCTTCAGTCTACTTATTGCCCTGGGAGGAGTGGCCTTTGGGTTAACAGGGATTGTCTGCTGGGGTTGGGGGCCTGGAACAAAGCAACAAGCAGGAGAGGAAAGTTAGAAGGCGAATGTCTGTGGGATCTACAGGAAATGGGAGTGTAGTTGAAGTTTTCTCCAGTTCTGCCTATCCCCACAGACCCCTCAGCTACTTATAAAATAATCACTCAGAAGCTTATATTAATTAAAACTGCTTGGCCATTAGCCCAGGCTAAATACTGACTAGCTCTTACACTTAAACTCAGCCCATTTCTGTTAATCTATATGTCGCCACATTTTTTTGTGGCTTTACCTGTGTGCCATTACATGCTGCTCCCTGGATGGTGGGCTGGCATTTCCTGAAAATAAAAACATCGATTGGCCAGAAAAGTATAGGTGGGATAAACAGACAGGGAGAATTCTGGGAAGAAGAAGGCTGAGTCAGGAGAAGCCAGCCCACCATCCAGGGAGCAGCATATAATGACACATAGGTAAAGCCATGGAAAATGTGGTGATGTATAGATTAACAGAAATAGGCTAATTTTAAATGTAAGAGCTAGTCAGTGGTAGGCCTGAGCTAATGGCCAAGCAGTTTTAATTAATATAAGCCTCTGTGTGTTTACTTGGGTCTGAGTGGCTGTAGACTGGGTGGGACACAGGAAAACTTCAGCTACATGGGAGCTGGAGGAGGTGGGGAAGGAAAGATGCCATGGCTGTTCTGTGGCAGAGCTGGGGATAAGCCTGGGGGATTGAATCTGGCAGAACAGAGAGAAGATAAGATCTCCAGGCAGCCTACATGATTCTCTGGCAGGCACCTGTGGGTTAACAGGGGGTGTCTGCTGGAGTTGGAAACTGAGATACTGAAGTGAGAACCCACAAAGGTCTATTTAATAATTTATTAAGGGGTGCATTGGAAATACAGACTCACAAATATAGAACAAGGTAGATGCCATTGCTGTCCTGTCTTTATATCCAAGGATGATGAGGACCAACTACAACGCTTGCTCCTGCTCTGACCACCCAAGAGAGAGAGAGAGAGAACACTCGACTCCCTCCTCAGTTTTATCTGATCATGTATCAAGAGAAAACCACGCCCATTGGACCAGTCACCCCAATGTCATTGGCTAAACAGATCAAACTCCCACAACATTTCCACTCCCCCTTTTTTTAATTAAGAAGGTTCTAATCCTAACATAAAACTATATATAATAATGACAACTATCAAGTATTGTACAGAAGAAAGAAAAGATAATTAACATTAACAAAAATGAAACTGCAACCAACAAAAACAATATCATGCTGGAAACACATTCTAAATGTCCAGATCATAGGTAATTGGCAAATTATATAGATTATTCTAATAGCTGTTCTATCCTGAAGAGTCTAAGTCTTGTACCTAACAGCCCTTAGCTAAGATATGAGAGAATTGTAACTGTTACTATCTAGTCTTTTAACTCCATCAAAGGCCTGAGAAGAAAAATAATATTACCTGAGTAGGCAGGAAGTGCAAGCAAGTGACTTCTGTAAGATGCAAGAAATGACAGAAACAGTTGGCTGCCTGGACAGTCATCCAAAGTTTCTCTGCAATCTTGGAGCATCCAACTTTGACTATAGGCCTAGAATATTTGACAGACCATTTTCAGAAGCAGGAAGATTTGAAAGACTGTCCTACCCTGTCTTGGCAAGGTTCAGCAGTCACTTTTCCTTGTGTCCAGATTGGACAGCATGCTTACTGTCAGCAGTTGAGGCAAGGGCAATTTTTTGCCCAATAGGCCAGTTTTGCCAAGAAGAAAACAAGCTCCATATGGAGTGTCTTTGGTGTCCATCATCCTCTTGGGAGTAGATCAGTGCTGCCAGGAGCAGTTGTGTTTCATGCCAACAGAATTTTGTTATTTAAACATTTAAATGCCATATTCTGTAGGTCTTGAAGTGTTCAAAGATTACTTATCTATATGGAATATATCTTTGTGTATCTAGAAAACCTAACTAACATAAAAGTATGACAAACAGGGATGACTATTAACCTGTAGTTCTTAATAACCTATACAGCTTAAAGACTAAAGCTTCACATTATAAATCTGTAAACAGATGTACAGTATAAGGACAATGACCTCAAAATTGTGACATTATACAAAAATATCTTAATCAGAGGTAGAAATGTATAGTGCAATATGACAAAAATATCCTTAATTTGCATCAATATACAAAATATCCTAAACAGAAGTAGAAACATATATACAATGCCCCCTCAGAAAATCTAGGAATGAGGGTACAAATAACAGTAAGTTTTTGAATTAGACACCAATAGTATCAGATTTTTATATCTATTTTTATATCTAACATGTAGTTAGTACTGAAAATGATTTATAATACATCTCAAAAACATTACATTAGTAATTAATGTCAATAACTTCTGCCTCATCAACAATTTTCCAAATCATGAATTTCCCTGATTTAACAAAGGAACAAAATGCAAATCAGGTTTTACTAAAACATGCATATCTCTCCATAAAAGAACTCTCACATTATGAACACACTTAATGTTGTCTTTGTCTTAGATTGTTTCATTCTACACTAAAATATAGATATCTCTTTTATCAACTCTGAGTATTGGGAAGAAACTCGGGTATAATTAATTGTAGAATTTTCAATTGATCTATTTGTATTTAGGAACAAGATTAACAGAAATTATTTTTCCTTCGTTTAAGAAAAATAAACTTTTCTGCTAGGATACCTTTACATTAATTTTTCTTTTATGGTGCTGAAGATTGACAATAAGCTTCAAGTGCGATAGACAATTGCTTTACCACTGAGATGCACCACAACCCTGTGATCTGGTTTTTACGTATGTTGATAGACTTGCTCTGCATTCATGAGAGTATCTTTATGGTTGCCTTCCCCCAGGAACAGACCTTGGGATGAATAAAAGTGATTTGTTTGGGAAATAATACAGAAAATGCTGGTTGCGGGGTTGGAAAGTCTGTCAACGATGACATATGACAATGTTCATAGTTTTAGAGGGTCAGTCCATTATCATTACGATGGGGAGTTGGTGGCTCAAGTAGGAAGGCATGACACTGGGGAAGCAGCTGAGAACCCACATCTGATTGGTGGGCAGGTAGGGCAACAGAGAGAAGACTCTTGTTGTTCATTGAATCTCTAGTCTTTGTTTTTTGATTGAAGAATGAAGACAATTAACATTCACAGATTTTTACTAAAAGGTGTGAAGGTGTGTACTAACCAATAACCCTTGCAACTTACTTATTTATTTGTTTTTTAGGGTTATATCATTTTCTGTTCCTCATTTACTCATTTACTTTTTAATATGAGTGATTGTTTCTGTTGTCTTTTGGGTGTGCTTATTGTTTTCTTCAGTGTACATGATTCTTTTATTTTATTATTATTTTTTTACAGTGTTAGATTATGAGTCATGAAATAGCTGTAAATTTAGCACATCCCCAGAGATATCATCAATACATGAAGTATCCTCTTTGTGGATCAAAGGAATGGATTGCATTTTACCTGATGTACTATGAGGGAGATATTAAAATTAAGTATAAGCCATAGCAGTCTCCATACCTGCCATTGTGGCTACTTTATTCTTGAGCCCAGTGAATGGGCACTTGGGTGACCACAGACCAAGTCAAATGGCCAAGTTATTTTGTCTTCGTGCTATTAAGTGATTTTTTTCTTGTTGTTGATTTCTTAGCTGTTAAGATCTGAGGACTTAGTAACCATCAGAGGCTGTTCTATTTCTCTATCTGAGATCCCCTGGTCTTCTGCATTCTTTTAAGGTTAGTGTTAGGCCTTTGACAATCACACCAAGCTGTTTACCACTGATCAAGGATTTATGTGTATCAGTCTTAAAGGGGTTAATCACCAGAAATAATGCTAGGGACATTTTGCCCCACCAATCTGCATCACTGCTACCATACTCAGATGTACCACGTGATCTAGTTGAACCTTAGCTGGCTCCTGCAGTTGTCATGTGGCAACAACCATGAAAAACTTCTCTTCATCACATGGAAAATCTTATCTCTATGTTGCTCTTCCAGAGTTCTACATAGATGTCTACAGTCCAGGGACAAGGTACTAGGTACCAGGTATTAGGTATTTGGGTATGTCAGAGAAACTTTCCCTCTAGTATTCCTGACATCCTCCATACTCATGTATCCTTGCCCTGTTATGTACAAAACCTAAAGTTCAAGTTTGCACACATCAAGATTCTGCAGGCCCAAACGAAGGGAGGTGAAGATTGGGCATGCTGGCTCTTAACCTGAAGTGATTAATAGCTTTTTATTTTTTTTAATCGCCAGGAAGAGAACTAGATCTACTGACTGACAGTGAGTGATTCAGCCCTACAGGATGGGAAAGGAATGAGGGAAGACGATGTGGACGGAGAGCCTGCTTCAGTTCTCCATGTGTTCCTGATCAGTCTGTGCCTGCATCTGCTTCTGAATGAGATTTTGACATGGTCTGTCTTGCTGAAGCTCTTTTAATTCATTAAATAGTTAAATTAATAGAAAATAGTGCTCCATTGCAAACTAAAATACATTTTCTTTCATTTTAAAAATTGTAAGTTTATGGTGTTTTTTAATGTATCACCACTATCCAAATATATATTTTGGATATATATATATATACATATTTATATGTCATATATATGTTTATATGTCATATATATTTATATATATTGGATATATAAAAAATATATAATATGTTTTGAAGGAAAAGTCTTTGCATTTTAATCCCTTCAATGACATATTTTTCTTCCTTTTTGAAGAAAGGACATACATTTTAATTTTATGTAGCTGGAGTTTTTTGTGTCCAACTGGCTCCTGCAGCTGCTTATATCCAAGTAAACACACAGAGGCTTATATTACTTATAAACTGTATGGCCATGGCAGGCTTCTTGCTATCTAGTTCATATATCTTAAATTAACCCATTTTTATTAATCTATAAGTTGCCACGTGGCTTGTGGCTTACTGGTACTTTTACATCTTGCTTCTCATGGCAGTGGTTGGCAGCATCTCCTGATTCTGCCTTTCTCCTCCCAAAATTCTCCTCTCTGCTTATATCACCTATACTATACTTATTGCCTGGCTACTGGCCAATTAGTGTTTTATTTATCAATCAATCAGAGCAACACATTCACAGCATACAGAAAGACATCCCCAGCAATTTTATACTGAGCCTTGACAATTATGAGTAAAAAATTGATAGAACTTACAAAAGAAGAGAGAAAAGGAAGAAATGAGGTTAGGGTACTTACATACACGTGCACATATGCACACAAACACACACACACATACATACACACATGCACACACATACACACAAACATACACACAAACACACATATATACACGTACATATACACATACACACACATACACACATACACACATACACACACATACACACATACACACACATACACACATACACACATGCACACATACTCACATACACACATATACACATACACACACAGACAGACAGATAGAGATACACAGAGAGAGAGACAGAGGCAGAGAGATAGAGAAAGAGGGAGGGACACAGAGAGACACACAGAGAGAAAGAGAGAGACAGAGGTAGAGAGACAGACACAGAGAGAGATGGACAGAGACAGAGATATAAACAGAGAATTTACCACATTAATACACAGTATAAGTGTCAAACTACTTACTAAAATGTCTGTGACACAAGTTTAGAACAAAATTGATTACAACATCAGCTAATTATTGCTAATAATAGTGGTTCCTATGTTGGAATCTTGAGTTATACTGATAAATATTGAAAGTGCTTTGTGTTCCTGTCTGCTTGTATTCAACTGTGCTTTGATTTTGATGACCTTTATCTGACACTTTCATGATATTACTTAGCACTTTGGAAATTGGAGACACACGCATTTCCTAAGAAGGAACTGAAACAAAAAGTCCACAAACCATAGAAAATATGCATCATGTTCTCCATTGTAATCAGGGCTATCAAAGAAAGCTTTATTTATGCAATAATGCAGTTGGGAGAAAACTAACACCCAATTTACTTTGTCCCTTTGAAAGAATCAATTGTAACAAGCCAAATGTAATCAATTATATTTGGACATTTTGTGAAAGCAATGCTTTTTGTTAATATTAATAATAAGTGTAGCACAGGAGCAGGACTTCCAGTCGGGGAACATTGGGAGTGAGTTAAACTCGCAGAGGGAGCGCTGCTGTGAGGTGCAGTGCAGGCGGAAGGCCAGTGTGGGTGTTAATGCTGGGAATGAGCACAGAAGAAAGGGCAGGAAGTGAGCTGTGAGGAAGGCTCATTAAATGCTCTTTAAAATGTCAGCACGCTAGAACTTGTTCTTCCAACTCCGTAGGTACAAGACAAAGTTTATTCTCTATCCTTGTGATTAAAGATTAGTAAGGCAAAGGTAATAAAGCAAAGATCTGTTTACTTTCCCGATGATGCTTAATTTATTTCATGCTTCCTAAGTAGAGGAATCTTACTGCCGTGTATTTCAGTTCTAACACTTTTAAAAATTCTAAGCTTATTTTATTTATTTATGTGTTTATTTATTTGTGTGTGTAAGCATGCATGAGTGTGTGTGTTTTCTGTGTGTGTGTGTGAGATGGGGTCTTGATTCATTGTTCTGGCTGGCTTGGAACTCACTGCATAGACCAGGATAGCTTCAAACTTGTGGGCAATCCTCCCACTTACAGCTTTGTAACAGCGTGACCAACTTTTGTACATGTGTGACATGTTAGGAATTTAATCTGGGGTCTTGGCAGCATCGTACAATTGAGATATATCCTCAGCCATATTCTTGTTTCTTCTGTACAATTGACTTCTGTAATCTTTCTGAAATTCCAAAGTAGAATCTGTCCAGTTTATTGTACTATTTAAAGGAAAACTTCCTTCATTATTTCAACCTGGAAAGGTTAGGTAAGTGCAAATTAAAGAACAGTGAACAGAACAGCAGGAAGGAAGAGAGAGCTTATTTATGTGCACATGGCAATGTACAAAAGAAATGAGTCCCAGAATAGAGACTGGTATTTATAACCTAACTTAATGGGAGACTGGGGAAGGCGCTCCTATGGAAAGAATAAGTGCATTTAACAGGATAAGACAAAAGTGCTCTTGGGGAGACAAATAGAAGTTATGACAGTTCATTATAATATTTCTTAATGCAATTTTTCATCTTAATGGCAATTGGGTGCACCAAAGTCTGGTGCATCCCACTTCCAGTACTCCTTTAATTAAAGACAAAGATTAACCCCAAACCAATATTAGTAGGTGGTCTCAACACACCACTTTGTCCAATAAACAAAAAAAAATGAACAGAGAAAGCTTAGAATTAAATAACATCTTATATTGAATGGGCATAACAGATATCTACAGAATATTTCACCCAAGCACCAAAGAATATTCAATCTGTTCAGCACCTATGGAAACTTCTCTATAATAGAGCACATACTGAGACATAAAAAATATTAACAAATTCAGAAAAATTGAAATAATTCTGTGCATGCTATCCAATCATTACGCAAGAGAACTTAAAACCATCTGCAAACAAATCTCTAGCAAGCCCATAAACCGATGGAGGTTAAACAACTCATTACTGAATGATGAATGGGTCAAAGAAGAAATTGGGAAGGAAGTAAAAAGAATTCTGTAACTAAATGAAGTTGAAAACACAAAGCAATTCTAGGACACACTAAAAGTTATTCTAAGAGAGAAATTTGTATCTTTAAGTGGCTACACTAAAAAGTCAGAAAGAGAATAAATGACTTAATAGTGTAAGTCAAGAAACTGGAAAAACAAGAACAAACCAAACTCTAATCCCATAGATGACAAGAAGAGATCAATAATTCAAAGAAATCCACAACAAAGGCAGAGACTGGAAGAGTAATAATAATAATAATAATAAAAAAACCCTTCTTACTCAAAAAGCCCAGGTAAAGAGCCAGGCGGATCTCTGTGAGTTCGAGGCAGCCTGGGCTACCAAGTGAGCTCCAGGAAAGGCGCAAAGCTACACAGAGAAACCCTGTCTTGAAAAACAACAACAACAACAACAATAAAATAGTTAAAAAAGCCCAGGTCAGATGGATTTGTAGCAGAATTCCACCAGACTGGTAAAGAAGATTTACAACCAGTGCTTCTTAAGTTATTTAAAAAAATCCCTCCAACAGAAAGAAAACCACAACTGTACATAATGTAGAGATCAATGGATTTGGGGGAGCCCAGCCCCAAGAGATACATCTTCAATAAAACTCCTGCACATAAGGCTTGGGGACCATCAGGGAACAGGGAGTGAAAAGATTGTAATGCAGTCTGCTCTGTGACTGTGTCTTCTACAAAGTGCTGCCTAAACCCAACAATGTCAATAGACATGCTGTTGCAGAATCAGGGAAGTCTCAATGGGTACCAACCCCTAGACAAAGGGCTACAGGCAACTAATGACTGCAGAGGAGGGACAAAAATAACAGCCAATTACCTTGTCCTTTCAGAAGAATCAATTGTAACAAGCTGAATGTAATAAGTTGTATTTGGACATTTTGTAAAAGTCATGCTTTTTATTAGTATTAATAATAAGTGTACCAAAGGATCAGTATTTATAGCCAGGGGAACAGTGAGAGTTAGTTAAACTAGCAGAAAGAGGCTCTCCCAAGGATGCTTATCTAACTGGTTATCTAACACACTGTGGTCAGCCCTGAAATCATATGCACATAAACAGTAAGAATGAATTCAGCAAGTTTTTTTTTATAGATTTGTGCACATATATGCATATAAACACACACACATATATCTATATAATAATAAAAGAAAAAGAGGTCATCAATTTGAGGAGCAAGAGGGCATGCCTTGGAGGGAGGGGACATGGGAAGGGTCAGAGCAGGAAAATGAAGGGGGAAGTAATGGAATCACATTTAATTAAAATATATTAAAAATAAAAGAAAATGGGACTCCTTTTTATCTACTGAATCTCAAATAACTCCAGTTTAAAACATCATCGATTCTGAGATTCTATTATGTCCCCATAGTACTGCTACAGGGATTAGCAATTTTACAGGCCACTCAGGATGAATTGCTCCCACCCCATGGTCAACTTTCAACTATACCTGCCACTTCTGTGGTAACTCTAGGAAGGTAAACACCAGCTTTGCCATGCCTTAGGATTTAAATTGCAGTATGAAAAGGCAGAGGCATCTGTGCTATGTTGAAACCCAATAAGAGAAAGTTACACCCTGTTTGTCTAAAGGCTAGAATCTGAGTTCTACCACTGATTCTGTATAGAGATATGGCATTTCAAACTACACAAAACATGACATACTACTCTCCACTCCCTTTAAGAGTAGACAGCAGGGCTTATCAATCACTTTGCTAGGAGACCATCCTCTAGGAAAGCTGGCTCACTTGAAGCCATGCTAGTACTAGTATGATGAGAGGACTCATCACCCTGCTACGAAGACTTACTCTTCCAGAAAGCCCTCCTCCATGCAGATGGTGTTAGAGGCTCTATCAAGCAGCACTCTGGAGCTTACCCATTCTTCTGAGCTTTGCAGGAAAGCCCGACGTTTTTGCTTTTCTTCTTCTTTTAAAAAAATATTTTATTCTGGCCCAAAACCTAAATATGCTGACGTTGACACTCTGAGCTTTCTCATTCTTTCAGTGAAACCCATCTGTTCGTGTGCCTGATCATTGATCTCCATTTTTGAGCCTGCCTGGTTTCTTGGCCCAACTCAAAAAGGCGAGCTTTTCTCTTCTACTCCACCTTGTGGCAGCTGCCAAGATTCACAGCCCTCCCGCCCAGGGTTTGTCACCCAAACCCTAAAAATGTTGTTCTTCTGCATCCTTGTGAATCCATTCCTAATTCTTTTATCCATGGGACCAAGAACCAAAATGATGGGACTGTGATTTACATGGTAACATTACGAAAGACCATGAACAAGAACTTTAAAATGAGATTTGTTCACAGTATTAGAGTCGTATCATAATGGTTTTGTTAAACTGTAAGAGTTAATGTTAAATATGTAAATTTGATAGGATTTTCTTCCAAAATATATTCTAAATAAATATATATTAACAAAACTTTTATTTCATTTGTATAATAGTCATAGGTACTGTGGTGTTTTGAATAAAAATGGCTCCCATAGGCCCATAGGGAAGGGCACTATTAGGATGTGTGACTTTGTTGGATTAGGTATGGCCTTAGTGGAGTAGGTGTGGCTTTGTTGGAGGAGGTATGTCACTGGGGGTGGGCTTTGATTTCTCATAAGCTCCAGCAAGGCCTAATGTCTAACTTCTCTTCCTGCTGCGTGTAGATCCAGATGTGGAACTGTCAGCTTGCATGCTACCATGCTTCCTGCCATGATGATAATGGACTGACCCTCTGAACTGTAAGTCAGCCCCAGTGAAACGTTTTCCTTATAAGACTTGTAGTGGTCATGGTGTCTCTTCACATTTGTAAAACCCTAACTGAGACAAATCATGTAATCTCTTTTTCAAAATATTCTTACTATAAAATTAAGTGTAAGTTTCTATTATGGGCTGGCTACATGTAAAATACTTGATGTATATGTTTACTAAAGCTCTTTGGGTTGTTTCCTTTTTACACTGAGGATGGATTACAGGTTATATAATCCCAACAGTGACATCCCAAATTTTGGTCTTTCAAAGCTGTCTTTATGATTATGCATGTAGGCATGGTCTACATGTACTTATGTTTTTTTAAAATATTATTTACTTGGTATCAAATTGGCTTATAAGTAAGTTCTCATAGAAAATAAAATAGCTGAAATTAGCCCAGTTTCCTTTGGGCTTATAGTGAAACTAAAATTTTAAGGGAAAAACTTCGACTCCCTCACCAGGCTAAGTAAGCTTGGTCACATGTCCTGCATGTCAATTAAGGGACAAAATAACTGCAAAGTACAAAGAGAGGATATTTAACCAATGTAATCACTTTGGCAAAAACCAATAGACAGGGCAGGCTGGAGAGATGGCTCAGCCATTAAAGGCTAGGCTCACAACCAAAAATACAAATAGACATGGCTCGTAGCCCTAGATCTTTCTTTGAGGAAATTAACCCAACTTTTCAAATTTAAATTAAAATTGAAAATATTTCTTAAAAGAAAATAAATGCCTATAATCATGCAGTTCTGTTCAAGGTGTTGTCTCCTTGATCCTGTACCAACTCTGCTTCTACAGCATGGCTCCTGTTCCTTGAGGGTATAACTTAATTTGAAGCATGATTACTCTTGATCTACGATATCATTTTTTAACATAATTTCTTTTGATTAATTCTTATTAATTCTTTATTGATTTCTTTGGGAATTTTACATCATGCACCCCAATTCCACTCATTTCCCAGTTCCTCCATATTCACCCTTCACCCTTGCAGCATCCCCTCTCAAAAGAAAATTAAGAAAAATTTAAACCAAACCAAAACAAATAAACAAACAAACCAAGCCTCACTTTGCTTCTCTGTCTTTCCTGCCTCTCTAACATCTCTTCATTTATCCTGGTGGCATTGGGAGTTGCTATGTGTCTGTCACACAGTATACTCTTTTGTTCTTTCAACTTTACTTGCAAATGTTCATTGCAATGAGTCATTGGTCTGGTTCAAGGCCTCTGGTTTCTGGTACACCATCAACACTGGATTCTCACTGAAACTCCTCTTAGATATCCTGCAGCCACTCTAGTCATGGAGACCCTGCAGGTAGCCTTCCACAGGACCAGTCCCTTCATGAGCTTCAGCAGGTCCTAGATGGGGTAGATGTTAGGGTGGGCCAACCCAAGGCCTGGGTGGCAGTTGAGCTGGTTAGTCCAAGATACTGGGTCTGGTTCCCTCAGGTGAGGGGTGGAGCCAGCTCCCCTAAGCCCATGACATCAGGGTAATTCTCCCTTGCACATGGTGAGGAGTGGGGTCATCTTTCCCAGTGTTAGAGAAGGGAATGTCTCCTATAAGGGTCGGGGCCAGCTCTCTTGCTGTGGTGTTCAGAAAGGGGCAGGGCCAGCTATCCCAGGGCCAGCATAGGGCAGGCTCAGCATGGCCCTCTGATGTCATCACACATGTTTCCTATAGCCTCCTGAAGTGACATGGGCCACAGACATCAACACAGACCCCAGATGCAGCAGGACCACAGACCCAGACATGGCCCTTGGTAGCAGCTTGGGTCTAGATGACATCCTGGCCCTTAGTGGAAACATAGGCCAGTCAAATCAGGTTGACTCTGGTGACAACATGGGCCTTAGACTTCAACACAGACCCCAGGTGTAGCAGGATAACAGACTCAGACATGGTCCTCAGCAGCAGCTGGATCTGGATGTCATCATTGCCCCAGGCCCCAGTGGCAGGATGGCTTTTGGACACCAATGTGGTTCCAAATCTTGGGCATCTGCATAGCCTTTGATGGCAACAGGAACCTTGGACCCTGGCTGTAGTAGGGCCATGGACCCAGGCATGGCCCTTAGCTGTGACTCTCTCTTGGACGTCACCATGGCATTGGATAGAAGTACAGGACACTCATATCTGCATGACCCCAGCTGCAGCATGGCCCTCAGCCACCAACATGGACTCAAGTGGTTGACCTGACTCTGGGTATCCACATGGTTCTTAGTTGCTGTGGGATGTTCTGTATGGCAAATGTGTTGCTCTGATTGGTCAATAAATAAAACACTGATTGGCCAGTGGCTAGGCAGGAAGTATAGGTGGGACTAACAGAGAGGAGAGAAGAAAGAACAGGAAGGCAGAAGGAGACACTGCCAGCCACCCGCCATGACAAGAAGCATGTGAAGATGCCAGTAAGCCACGAGCCACATGGCAAGGTATAGATCTATGGGAATGGATTAATTTAAGATATAAGCACAGTTAGCAAGAGGCCTGCCACAGCCATACAGTTTGTAAGCAATATAAGTCTCTGTCTTTACTTGGTCAGGTCTGAGCGGCTGTGGGACCAGTGGGTGATAGAGATTTGTCCTGACTATGGGCAAGACAGGAAAACTCTAGCTACACTTAGTGGCAACGTGGACTTCAACACAGACCTCAGCTGTGGCAGGACCATGACCCAGACATGGTCCTTGGCAGCAGCCCAGGTCTGGAAGTAACCATGGCCCTAGATGGTAGCACCGGTCACCCCATTCAGCATGGCCCCAGTGGCAGCATGGCCCTTAGACACCAACATGTCTCCAGGTGGTGTGGCCCAGACTCCAGGAGTCCATCCACATGGCCCTCATGGCAGGCAACAGGAGCCAAAGACATCAACACAGACCCTGACTGCAGTAGGGCCATGGACCCAGACATGGCCCTTGGTAGCAGCCCAGACCTGGAGGTCACTATGGCCCTTAGTGGCAAGGCTTCCCACGTCATCCTACTCCTCACTGCCTTCACTTCTGTTCTGCCCCTTTTCACAGCACACAAACCATTCTGATTCTCTTTCTCTCCCATTTCTCCACCATGTTTGTTCATCAGAATGGGACCCATGGGCAGGTCTGTGGATGTCTTTCCACTAGCCTAGGTCTTGAAGACTCAGGCTGGCCTGTGTGTGGCTTGTACCTGCCAGACCTGAATGGCATTAGAGAGTCATGGATGTTGAAGACTGCTCAGCTTCACTGACACTAACCAGGTCCTAGCATCATTTCCTAGCAACATATGGGAACAATATCTAGTAAATACTATATGGCCCCTGCTCAAAATGTGTCACTTGTCCAACAGGGACAACCGTGGACAACAATTCCCTGAAGGAAGCTACACCTTGGAAATGAACCTTCTAGAAGGCTGGTTAACTGATTAGAATGTCAATGATTGTGGAGAATTTGGAATGCTGTAAGTACAGAGCCAAATTATCTTTGACTATCTTTAACCCTCTGAATAGCTGCTTATTTTTAATAGCAGTTTATTGATCTTCACTGTTTCTGTAAGTATTAGGTAAATGATTTGGAATGCAGAAACAGAGCACCAATTTTCCCTTGGGATGTATTAACTTAGCAGACCACTTACTTCTACCAACCCAAACGCTAAGGGTGACATCAACGGCATCTGAGGTCTATAACTGAGCTTTCCCAACTTCGCTGTAGCCAGCCCCATTGATATGGTCACCAATGTATTTAGAAGTGTCTTGATTTACTGCTCTTTTTGTTCTGTGACTATAAAAGTTTCCTGAAACCAGTAGCATGTCAGAAAATGGAGTTTGGGCTAACCTACACCTATATTCTTAGGTCATGATCATTCCTACTTCTTATTTCACCCTTGAGGCATGAATCTTGTATTGTGTTGACATTCACATCTTGCCTTAAAGAATATTCCAGTCTTCCTATTGGATTACTTGTGTTAATTCTTTTTTTTTTTTTTTTTTTTTTTTTTTTTGGTTTTTTGAGACAGGGTTTCTCTGTGTAGCTTTGCGCCTTTTCTGGATCTCGTTCCGTAGACTAGGCTGGCCTCGAACTCACAGAGATCCGCCTGGTTCTGCCTCCCGAGTGCTGGGATTAAAGGCATGCGCCACCACCGCCCGGCTTGTGTTAATTTTTAATCGTTGATCCTCAATATAATATGGTCTCCACCTAATAGGGTGGTGAACATTTTAAAAGCTTAAATCTTGTTATACCCTTCTCTCATTAAAACCCAAGAACGGTTTCTGATCATGGCCTCCCCACATTTGGCTCCTTCCCTGAGACTCTACTCATACTTCACTTACCCATCAAGATAGTCTTTTTCTCAGGTGCTTGAACTTGTTTGTCTTGTATATTTATGAATCTCTTTTTAAATTTAATTAAAAATTTCTTTTTCTTTTTTTTTTTTTGGTCATCCAAGTGTCCACCGATTTCCTGTCCTTTGAGATAAGTGTTCCCTCCCATCCTCCACCTTTATTTCCTCAGACCAGTGGAATCAATAATGACTAACCTACTGTCACATCGCTATCGAGTATACTACTAAAAACCCTTTCCTGAAAGATGACATATTTTTCTTTTTAATATTCCTATCTTAACAGTCTTTGATATGCAATTACAAGTATTGATTGAATTAATGAGCTATCAACAGAAACCACACTCTGTAAAAATTCCTGCATGAAGGCAGTAAAGAAGGGCAGTTGGGTTTTCTGAATTGGAATTTATTATTGAGAATTGATAGTCTTTAAAATTATTTGAAAATTAAATTACCACAGAAATAAAATTCTAGGTAGTAGCTAGGCATTGTTCTCTTTTAAGCTATTCATTTTCATTTATATGCTAAATTAAAGTCATAATTGACTATAAGCTATAGAGAAAATTGCAGTGAATATGCTCTATTAGAGTACTGATAAAATGTAATGTTTTATTTTACTAACTTTTCATAAATCGCTAACAAAAATTACTTAAAAACTAACAATGGACAATAGTGATGGCTATCATTTACTGACTACTAGATTGGATATTCTACCAGGGACGTCACAACATCTGATTTACTTAAGCCTCATAACCATCCAGTAAGGCAAGATGTCTTTTTTTTTTTTTTCATTTAGCCAGTAATGGGACACAGATTCAGAAAACTTAAGTAATAAACCCTAATGTTTTAACACTGTGTTTAGCAGAGTTATAATTCAAGCTTTATTTATAGATAAATTGATTGAATTTTAACATTAATGAATAGAGAGAGGTGTATAGAAGTAGATACATTGTTTGTGAAGAAACAAAATTCTTGATAAAGATTCTGAAGACTGACTGGCTAATTATAACTCTATAGTTACAGAGAACTGGAGTATTGCAGATGGAAAGACAAAGTGATCTTAAGCTGTCTTATTTCCCTTAATAGCTACGTATCATCCAGACCTGTATCTGGCCTAACATTCCTTCTGACTACCAGGCAACACCTTTGGAAATTTTTTAACATAGTAGACTAATGGCTCCCACCAATGCAGAAGCTTAGGAGTGTCATCAGATGGTATCTGAGATCAAGAGCAGATTTCCCCTTTGTGCTGTATAATCTGCCTACTTGATGTCCTATCATTGTGGGTAGTAAATACATTGATTTATAGGTTTCTTTTTCTCTGTGAGTTTAAAAAGTTCATGTAAAATCTATCGAGGTCATTTGGGGCAATGTGCATCCTGTGTTTCCAGATCATGATCATTCATATTGGGCTGGGCATGAAATGTCTTTCAATCCCTTGAGAATCAGAGCTGTACTTTTTATTCATAAGCTCAATAACTTCTCCAAGAGAGAACACATCTGTTTATATGAAGTATTATTTGTAATATAAATGTTTCTTTTGTCTAATTAAAGTTGCTAGAAAGAAGTTGCACTTATATTAAACCCTCTTGGAAGGCTAATTGATGAGCTGAAAATTGGTTATGGAAAGGCTAGAATATTGCAGGTTGTGTTGGGCTGTCTTGGACCTTCAATAGCCATTCATTCATTAGTAGCTCACTTCTGGGTGTGACCTAATATCCTGTGACTATTAGGTTATTTTATTTGAATGGCAGTCTAGATAAAAGGAAGTCCAATGAATAAGGATGATTGAAGATTTTCAGGGGTTCTCTGCTCAGACAGGTTAAGTGAAAATTATTTCCCTAGTTCTGCTTTGAGAATAATCTGCAAACGGCTGTGATGGAGCAAAGATACTTGGGAGATGATACAGGAAGAAGGATTTGTTAAAGTTGTTAAGGGTAACATAATGAGGTGCAATAGCCTGGAACTAGACCATTAGGTTAGACATTAGGAGAGTACTTCTAAATGTAGGGTTGATTAGATTTTAGAATAATTTGCTGAGAAAAGGGCACCAAGGTGTCATCCAGTAATACTCAAGAGTAGATTAGATGACTTACATATTGCTACTTATGGACAGAGGGACAAGATCAAACCCACAGTAATAGAGAACAAATTCTGTGACCCAGGATGTAGTTTCCTCTCTACAATAAACTCTACTTGATTCTGCTAAACAGCAAACAAATCATATAATTTGTAATGTTAAGTCTCAACCAAGAGTTAACACAGCAAAAATATACTTCTATCTTATTTTCCTCCAATCTGGCTTTCAGAGGGTAGATGTTTACGTCAGTGAAGAGAATGAAAACAGTGTTCGTTTTACATTATATGGAATTAATTTGCAGCCAATGTGCTTATATTAACAAATTGTTATTTGGTTAGGAAATAGCCTGAATGGTACTTTGTCTCCTTAATGGCCTTCTTTAACAATTCAGTTTAGCTGGTTTTGCTTAATTTTCATGCTAATTTTAAGCTATTTCCAGTCTTTTAAGTTTTAACAGTATTTTAAATTTAACATTATATTGATGTTTGCATTTTATTTTTGTTTCTGTCTCCCCCTGTACCCCCACCTCCCGACAAGTGATTTGATTGGCATTTGGTTGCTTCCTACATGTGACAACTGGCTGCAGAAAGAGGCTTCTTTGGTTAGGAGTGAGAGCTGCATTTATCTCTAGGTATGAGGACAAGTATTTAGAACGTGATTAGGAATGATATGAATTTAGGGAAGTGGCAGTAGTTGTATCTTTGGCCTTGCTAGCCATGGATAGTGGGATGGGTTTGCTATACCAGGCACGAATTCTCCCCTATTGAGTGGGCCTTCCATCCAACTAGACTGCAATTGGTTACGCTCAGGATATAACTGCCACTGTTGCACCTTTTGGAATTTCTTGCTGCTCTGATTGCTGTTGTGGCTCATAGGCATTACAGCCACGTAGGACTATTGACTGTTTTTCTCCTTTGGAAGCTTGTGCAACTCCTCCTGGTACTATGAGAGTTAGTCCTCAGTGAGGAGTCTTTCAGGCAATTCAGTTTGATCCTTCTAAGTCCTATGTTCAAAGTATATGGTGTCTTCAGCAATAGGGTCTTACTTTCTGGTGCAATCAATGGCCATGTCAACAGCTTATAATTTTGGGGGGCTTTGCTGGAATTCTCCTGACCAATAATTTGAAGGAGGTTTGCAATGCCTAGAATTCAAGTTTTTGTTACATAGTTTATGGCTTTGTCAGAAGTATTGTCCCCCCCAATGGAGTAACTCTCTCTTTCTCTCTCTCTCTCTCTCTCTCTCTCTCTCTCTCTCTCTCTCTCTCTCTCTCTCTCTCTCTCTCTCTTTCCCTCCCTCCCTCCCTCCCTCCCTCCCTCTCTTTCTCTCCCTCTCTCTCTCTCCCTCCCTCCCACCCCTGCATGCACACGCACAATACACATATAAGTATAAATAGATGTAAAATGATATGATTCCCTATGGATTTTTCAAACTTTCTTGAGGCTATTTATATTTTATATGTCTTCTCTTTCTGTATGTTGCCCTCAGCAGGTATCCCATTGTGATTATTCCCATTTCTCATTTCTAGCACCTCTGTTCTATTATTCCCCTCCATGTAGAGCTCCTTCCTTCTCCCTACCATGGTCTCTTTTTACTTTCTTGGTATCTGCAGTTACTCCAAGCCACATGCTCATTTCATGAGAGAATAAGAGAATAAGAGAATCCATGAAGTGTTTATCTGTCTGTGTCTGGGTTCCTCACTCAGTATATTTTTCTAGTTCCATTCGTTTGCATGTAAATTTCATGATTTTACTTTTCTTTAGAGCTGAATAATATTCCACTGTGTATATATACCACGTGGTAGTTTGACCAGAAATGCATCCCATAGAGTCATGTATTTGAACTCTTAATCCCCAGTCGGTGATTTTGTTTGGGGAGGTTTAGGAGGTTAGTCTTGTTGGAGGAGGAAGTACATCACAGGATATGGGCTTTCAGGTAAAAATCCTTAATACTTTCATTTTCTGTTTCACCCATGTAAAGGATGTGAGCTCTCAGCAACCTGCTCTAGGCACTCATGCCTGCTGTGTGTCTCCATTCCTCTCAGCCATGACCAAGTCTTGTCCTTTTGGAGCCATTAAGTCCAAATATACTCATTTTTCTATGTTACCTTGGTCATGGTGTTTTATAACAGCAACAGAAAAGTAACTAATGCTGCATTTTTATTATCAGTTAATCCATTGAAGGACATTCAGGTTGTTTACATTTCCTAGCTTTTTTGACCAGAGCAACAATGAACATGGCTGAGCAAGTATCTGTGGAATAGGATGTGGAATTCTTAGGCAATATGCCAAGGAGTGGGATAGCTGAATCACACAGTCCTATTTCTTAAAGAACTCATTGTATTGAAAATGTCTATAGTAATTTTGACTACTCTGACTACTGTCTTTGTATATCCTAATAGAGGAGACTCTATAGATAAGAGTTCATTGAATATTTTTGTCAGAAATATTGAGCTGACTTGTCCCACTTCCTTTAGCTCTTTCCTGAGACTGTAAGTTAAACCACTTGGCAAATATTAAAGTGCACACTCTTGTGTAGTAGGAACTATCCTACATGTTGGGCCATATGGTATTATTACAGTGGGCAAGAGCACTAGAGTTCATGTCTTTATGAGGTTTACTGTGGTTAAGGAAACAGAGAGAGAAAAAGAGATAGATAGAGGTAGAGATAGAAATAGATAGATAGAGAGAATATAAATTGTCTGAATTGACCAGCTCTGTTGAGAAAAATTACGTAAAATAAGAACTCATGATAAAATCTTAGCTAGTCATGGAGTTTTCTTGGGGGATATTTGGGCAGAAAGCTGCGCTTCGGAGGGAACTCATGCAGACCACCGGAGAAATAGGGTTCTAGGCTGCAGGGGTATCGCAGGCAGATTTCATACATAAGAGAAAAAACAAACAAACCGCAACTCTGCTACATCTGTACATCTACTTCTAAGGTCTTGTTCAATGTACTTAAATAAATTTCTATATGTGAAAGATGTTTCTTCATGCTCCCTCCCTACATGGAACAATTCAAATTGTTCTAGTTTATAATATTTAAAATGAATGTATTTCTTTCATTTATTTCACAGATTCTAAATGCCCACTGTGACAAACATTACTTGAGGCCTTTGTTTAAAGTTTCTCTCAGTACCAAGGGGCTTTGTCTTTGCATAAAATTTTAATTTTTTACAATATGAATAGTTTTTAAGTTAAGATTAAAAACAGGCAAATCTACCTTATAAGAAACTGTTATGTGAATATTGTTCATTAAAAACAGCATACTGCTTCATTCCAGTGGCCTCTTGCCAAAATACTCAGTATATTTAATCATTCTGTATCTGCTCTACTGCTTGAGACATTACTAGAAATTATTGTTTATCCATTTAAATGAATTCAATTCATCTGCATTAGTCCAATTCTATTCTTACAGATTTAATTTATTTCAATTAGAAGTATTTAATTATTCAGATCTACTACCTTTTAAAAATGTTCATCTTCTACCACTTCTCTGATCACCAGTTTGAGATTATTTCACTTAAGGCAATAATCTAATTTTCTGAGTTCAAATAGGGTGAATTTTGTGAGAACAAAGGTATATCTATTAGACTGAGAATACTTTAGTTTGCATTCCAAATAGATGACGAATATGTGGTACTCTGAACTAAATATAAAACTCTAAATGTGTCAAGGATCGATATAACAATGTTGGATGATTGAGACCTTTGGGTAGTATTAGGATACAAGGGCTTCCTTAAAACTGGATTAGCGATGCTCTGAAATGTGCTTGCATGTGGAGTTTCTCTTTCTTCTGCTTCTTTGCTGTGTGGAGACACCGAGTTCCTCTCTGACTTGCTCTGATGACTGTCACTGTGTGTGGTTGTAGTAAGAAGGCCCATTCCAGATTTTTAAATTCACAGTCTTGATTTTGGAATTCACAGTCTCCAGAACTCTTCAGAGAATAAATTTACTTCATAATAAATGCTCAGTCTCTGTCATTCTGTTATAACAAAATGGAGTGAATTGCATGATTAACTTGCAAGGAAGTCAGACATTTTTGCAGTAGGAAAAAAGTGACCACAGGGTAGAAGACCCAAATAGCTCATAGCAAGAAGACAGGAATTTAGTTCTAAATCTGCCACAAAGGAAATACAATGTCTCAGCAAGGCTTTGGGGCTTTGGCCCACTCCCAGGAGTAATGGATTTTGCTGTTTGTTGCAGTTTGTGTTTCTTTTTAAATTCTTAGCAGAATGGAAGAGGCAGTACTTTGTAAGCTCTGAAGTTAGTGTAAGTCTACTTTAACATCCCATTTCTATCATTTTGTTTTGTGTCCTTGGGAAAATATCCTGAAGTTCTGTTTCTTCTGCAGAATAGTTTTAGTAATGCCTTTTTTTCCCCTTCTGGTGTAATAAACTAACCAACTTTAAGAGCATAAAGCAACAAACATTTTGTCATTTTCTCTTATTTTGTGATTTAGCAATCGATCAAGGGTCTGATACAGATGACTCTTGTTTTGGTCATGATGACTAATGGTGTAGCTACGGAAGCTTGAGCAGCCCGGATGGCCTGGCAGGGTCCAGAACAAAAGACATTTGTTCATCCCGTTAATTTCTTCTTCTTCAAGTTGTATTAACAAAAGGGCTTGAAACTAAAGTGCTCCCTATAGGAAAGTGTTTTAAATGCTTGTTCCCAGGCAAGTAGTGCTGTTTGGGGTGCTATAGAACCTTTAAGAGCTTTTAGCCTGGCCAACAGAAGTATGTCACTAGGTTCAGGCCTTTGAAGATTATTATTCTGGCCTCTGTTATTCCTGGACTATCTCCAAGTGAACAGTCCATAACTTCTCTGCTGTCATCAACCAAAACCATGAACTAAAATGACTGTTTCCTCCCTGAAGATTTTTTTGTTAGTTATTGTGGTAGACCATCACAGAGTAACTAATACACACATGTTGGGTTTAGATACAAGATGGGTCCTGCACACACGTTTGATACTTTAGTGAAGATGTTTAGCTGCAGATGGACTACTCTCTGTGTTTCTTCTTTGCTTGGTTTGCAGGATTCCTCACAAGATGGTAGCCTTAAACCAGAAGCAAGATTCATTATTGGTGACTGATTCATTGCAGGGGGAGCTTTCCACGAGCCACTGAGGAAACTGAGGGGCATCTTATAACTTACTGAGATTATTAAGAATGTCATTTCTACCACACCATTATTATTATTATTATTATTTACCTTTTTACATCTTTTTTCTTTATTTTTTAAATTACACTCATGATATTCATTACTTACACTCATGATATTAATCACATTTGTGGTATTCATAGATTGCATTCGCAGTATTCATTCAATTATATATATATATATATATATATATATATATATATATATATATAATTAAATGTCAAATGTCATTTCTTGAAGGGGGTAGAAGTTCTTAAATACAGGCTTACAGCACAATGGGAGGACCCCGGAGGGCAGAAGTTTGCTACTGATGTTTTACAATCTTGCATCTAAGCTGTTAACGCCCATTATTCAGGATACACAGACAAGAAACTTCCCTTAAGCATTCAGGAGGGTGGAACCTGGCAGGGAATTAGCATAGGGAGGATATCAAGGTCAAGGTCCGCAAGCAAGGCAACAGTTACCCAAAACGGGGACCAGGGCCCTGCAGGTCCCCCTTTTATTAAAAAATAAACTTCTGACTTGGGTTGCATGGGACGTCAGCAGGTCACCTTACCCGTCATGGAGACGCCGGCCCAGGCCACATAGGTGCTCTGTCTTAGGTTGGTGAGTGCCCCCTAGGCATTACCCATCTCTGAATACTCATTATCATACTAGCTCAATCGCCACACCATTATTTAAACAAGTCACCTAGGACGTTTCTAGTTTAAAATGAAGAGACAAATAGATAATTTTTGTTATGTTTTTAATAAAATATTTGCTTATTCTTATTTTATGTGTATTAGTGCACTGCATGTATGTCTGATGCCAGTGGAGGTTAGGAGAAGACACTAGATCCCTTGGAACTGGAGCTGAATGTAAGCTGTCATGTGGGTGTTGATAACTAACAAGGGTCCCCTTCAAGGGCAGCAAATGCTCTTAATCATGAAGTCCCAGGTAACCATATTCTATTAATTAATTAATAGAATTAATTAATTAACTTTGAGATAGGGTTTCTCTGTGTAGCTTTGGAGCCTTTCCTGAAACTCACTCTGTAGCCTAGACTGGCTTCGAACTCACAGAGATCTGCCTGCCTCTGCCTCCCAAGTGATAATCATATTCTTCATGAAGTGTTTACAAGTTGACAGAGCCATGTAATCTATGTTTTATTTGGTAAATATTGGCTATATTACTATATTAAAGGTAATTTTTTAAAAAAATGTGCTACTTATAATATGACATTATTATTCTTTGAAGAAAAATAAAAAGGTTTTTCTTTTATTTTTATTTAATTCAATAGACTAATTTCTAAATTTTATCACATTCAGATGATGGTTATTTTAACAGTTTTAAATGTTAACATATAAGAGTTTGGGAAATTATGATAACAATTGATCTTTTGGTGCTAATTTTGAGTTACAAATATGAACAAAAGTTCCCAGAAAGAAGCTGTAGTTTCAAACTGAAATCTCTTGCGAGGCTGATTAACCAATTAGGACTGTAAGGGTTGTGGAGTCTGGAATATAGTGTGTTCAGAGTCTAATTACAATTTATCTTGAGCTTAGTTTCCTAAATAGCCTCTCCCTGCCCATCTCTGCATCAGATCTTACACCTTGTTACTTTCAGATTGAAACCTGGAATGTATTAAGTGCGGTCAGACAGCATCTGTGGCCTGCCGCTGAGATATCTTCACTTTGCTGTCACTTCCCACTTAATATTTCCACCCATGTATTTTAAAAGTGCCTCAGTTTATGACTTTCTTTGTTCTGTCCCAGTAATAACCACATTAAACTGCTTCCGCATCAGGACGTGGCATTTTGAGTATCTTAAATCTGTGTACTTGGACCATGGCCAGTCCTTTTTGCTTCCAGAGTAACTGACTGTCTTTTGTCCTCTTTGAAGAGAGAGTTCTGTTTTTGTAGTGACATAATTATTGCCCTGAGAGTTGTAAATCAGGTAAATACTCAACTCTCTCTTGTCCCTCACTGGTCTTATAGCATTTTTTTTTTAATTATGCAGAACACTGTCATATAGGCAAGAAGCAGGTAAGGAAAACTTGCCAATGGTATTTCAGCCATTTGTTGGACACTGCTAGGCACCAGTGCCTATCCTTTTCTGTAAAGAACACACACAAATGGGATTAGTGCTCTTATGAAAGAGGTCCAAAGTGTTCACATATCCCTTCTACCACATGAAAGCATACCAATAAAGTACCGACTGTGATCCAGACAGTCAGGCCTTATGGGATACCGAATAATTTGTGTTTATCTCCATCTTCCCAAAGCTAGCACTGTGAGAAATAAACTTCTGCTGTTTATGTATCCTGGTTCATGCTACTTTGTTAGGGCAACCAAAACAGATCAAGTAAATTGGCACTAAAAAGTGAAGGTAATTTATACATATCTAAAAAGAGGCCAGAGAAGTTTGCTTTTCTTTTTGTTTCTTCCTTCCTTTTCCTTCCTTCCTTCCTTCCTTCCTTCCTTCCTTCCTTCCTTCCTTCCTTCCTTCCTTCCTTCCTTTCTTTCTTTCTTTCTTTCTTTTCTTTTCTTTTTTGACACAGGATCTTACTGTGTAGCCTTGGTTGTCCTGGAACTCACTTTGTAGACCAGGTTGGTCTTGAACTCACAGAGATCTGCCTGGCTCTGCCTCCTGAATGCTGAAATTATAGGTGAGAATCACCATACCTGGCCAGAGGAGTTTTGAAATGTGTGTTTAAAATTTTTTATTTTAGTTAATAAACATAAAGGAAAAGTATGCCAGGTGCTGAGTGAAAGAGGGGTAAGGTGCAAAGACACCTCAGTCTCCTTAGAGAATACCTCAGTGGTAGAAGCGTGCATGGCCACCCCTTATGATAAGTTCTCATACAGAAGTGAGGGCAATATTATGAATAATGAAGGAAAGATAATCCTTTTTAAAAAGTGAGAACACTTAGTTCTTAGTTCAGTAGTGTTTGTGTTCTAACTTTTGCATAGTATAGGACTCGTGAACAATGAATTGGATATTTGCCTCAGAAAATGTGACATTAAAGTATACATGATGTGAGATGAGATGGTTCTCTTGATTGCCTATGTGAAACGGAAAAAAAGTTAAAGTGGAAATTTTCATTTAAAAAGGAATCAGAGGCTAGTAAGATAGCTCAATGCATTAAATGTTTATCATGCAAATGTGAGAATCAAGTTTGTTTCTCAGAATACATATTAAATTTGGTGTGATAGCACATACTTGTAATCCTTTTATATCTAGACAGTGTAGGCTATTAGGTGAACTTTAGGCAACTGAGAGACCCTGTCTCAAAAATTCAGAAAAGTAAATGAAAAAAAAAATAAGGTTAATGGCTATTGAAGAATGACATCTAATGTTGTCCTCTGACATGCACATGCATGTACACACACATGCAGACGTACCCCCACATAGTTATATACCTCCCACAAACATTGCAGTGTTAACAAAACCTAAGAGTATGGACAATTTCAAATGGAACACAAACATCAGAAGATTCAAAGCTAAGATCCACAAATGAGAGGAAAAAAATGCAAAGTTGATGTGGCTATCTTTTTGTCAACTTGACAAAAGTTAACGTCTGAGAGAATGAAACCTAAATTGTGAAAACACTCTCATCAAATTGGCCTGCAGTCTAGCCTGTGGGGCATTTTTTGATTGATGATTGATATGGAAGGGCTCAGACCACTGTGGGTGGTGCCATTTCTGGACAGGTGGTCTTGGGTGAATAAGAAAGCTGACTGAGAAAGCCAATAAACAGCATTCCTCCCTGGTCTCTGCTTGATTTCCTGCTTTCAGATTCCTGCCTTGGCTTCCCCTGATCATGAACTGAAAGCTCTAAGTCAAATAAAACATTTCCTCCACAAATTGCCTTTCGTTATAGTACTTTATCACAGCATCAGAAAGCAAACTGGGACAGTTGGTCTTTCTGGGTCTGGGTTACTTCACTCAGAATTATTTTGCAAGTTGATAGCTGAATAATATTCCATTGTGTATATGTACTACATTTTCTCTATTCATTCATCAGTTGATGGACATCTAGGCTACTTTCATTACCCGACTATTGTGAATAGAGCACCAAAGAACATGGGTGAGCAGATATCTCTGTGGTAGGCCGTAGAATCCTTTTGGGTATATGACTAAGAGTGATATAGCTAGTCATTTGGTAGATGTATTTCTAGCTTTTGAAAAGCCTCCAGGCTGATTTCATAGTGGTTGTACCAGTTTGCACCCCCATCAGCAGTGAATAAACGTTCTTCTTTCCCCATACTCATGCCAATATTTGTCATCATTTTTCTTTAATCTTAACCTTTCTGACCAGGGTAAGATGAACTCTCAAAGTACTTTTAGTTTGCATTTCCCTGATGGCTAAGGATATTGAACATTTTAAAGTGTTTCTCGGCCATCTGTGGTTCATCTTTTGAGACCTCTCTATTTAATTCCAATCACTATTTTAAAAAGTTTTCCCTTGATGTTTAGTTTAATTCTTTGTGTGTTCCACATATTAACCCTCTGTTAGATGTATAGCTGGTAAAGATTTTTTCCTCTTCTGTCAGCTACTTCTTCACTGAAATTCTGGCATCCTTTGCTGCACATAAATTTTTAGTGTCATGAATTCTCACTTAGTAACTGTTGATCTTAATGTCTGCACTACTAGGGTCCTGTTCATAATATCCTTTCCAGGGCCAGCAAGCTGAAGAGTATTTCCTACTTTCTTCTCTACCATACTCAGGCTGTCAGGTCTCTTGTTGAGGTCCTTGATATGACTGGAGTTAAAGTTTGTGTAAAATAAGAGAGGATCTAGTTTCTCACTTCTACATGTCGCTATGCAATTTGATCATGATCACTTGTTGAAATTTCTGTCTTTTCTCTACATATTGTTGGCCTCTTCATCAAAAATCAAGTGGCTGTAGGAGTGGGGTATTCTATGAGGGTCCTCACTTATATTCCACTGATCAATATGTCTGTTTTTATGTCAACAGAATGCTGTGTTTATCACTTTAGTTCTCTAGTATAACTTGAAATCTGAAACAGTGATAATTACTACAGCATTTTTTAAATTATTATTCAGGATTATTTTGTTTTTTTTTTTCTGGGTCTTTTATGTTTGTAGGAGGCCATGAGAGGAATTTTCAACAGAGGGGAGTTAGAACACAATGATATAGAATATGTGTACATTCAGGCTGGTCAGTGCCCTCATGTGGACATGCAATCTGACCATGTCTCTCTTGCAGCCTTCTTCCTTCCCCCTCCCTCCTCATTCTATTCATTAGTACCTAGTAGTTTAAAACATTCAATCAAAATGAATGTAAGTCTGTGGAATATTAGTTTAAGATATGTTACACTTGTTTATGTTGTAGGATATTTGTTTAATGATGCAAAGATCTGTTGCATTCTTTTATGTTGCGTTTGTTTGACTCTGTAAAACTGTTACTTTGCCTGTCTAAAACACCTGATGGTCTAATAAAGAGCTGAATGGTCAATAGATAGGCAGGAGAGAGAAATTGGTGGGGCTGCCAGGCAGAGAGATTAAATAGAAGAAGAAGAAGAAGAAGAAGAAGAAGAAGAAGAAGAAGAAGAAGAAGAAGAAGAAGAAGAAGAAGAAGAAGAAGAAGAAGAAGAAGAGGAAGAATACAAGGAGGGAGGAGCAAAAAAAGGAGGAGAGGAGGACGCCTGGGGCCAGTCACCCAGCCACCCAGTCACCCAGCCACACAGCAAGTCTTGGAGTAAGAAGGAAAAAAAGACATATAGAATAGATAAAGGTAAAAGCCAAGAGGTAAAAGGTAGATGGAATAATTTAAGAGAAGCTGGCTAGAAATAAGCCAAGCTAAGATTGGACATTCATAAGTAAGAATAAGCCTCTCTGTTTTTATTTGGTAGCTGGGTGGAGGGCCTCCAAAGAGCAGAGAGTGAAAAAAAAAAAAAAGAAAACAAAACAAAAAAGCAAACAAACCACAGTAAAGGAAACAAAGGAACCAAAAATGTGTAAACACTTCAACATTCTAGGCTCTAGCCTTTGGATAGTAATCCACTAGAAGGCTGCCACCAAAACAACTGCTTCCTGCAAAAGAAGCCTTGAGGTCCTGTTTCTTGGACTAGAAATCTGGCTTGCAACATTGAAATAGGAAAGAGGGAGAGGTGCTTTGATGTTTTGTAATGACAGAGTTTTGAGATCCAAGACAGAGAGTTTAGTTTAATAAAATAGAAAATAGGAATTGTCCAAAGAAATAGAACCAACAAGCTCTCTCCCCTCCCCCTCTCATACACACACACACACACACACACACACACACACACACACCTCACCCCCCTATCCCCCCACACACCACAGAGGGCAGGGGGAGGCTTATTTTAAGGACCCAACACACAACTCAACGTTGAGGTTGGACAAAAATGGTATCTGGTATACTGGCAAACAAGAGACTCAAAGAGCTTCAGATGCATTCAAACCCTGAAACCCATCTTGTAGTAGAGTTCTTTGCTGCAGGAAGCCACAGAGGCCACCCTATGTCTGTTGAAGCCCTAAGCTCTTGAGGTCCACCTCATTTCTCTAATTTAAACATTAATATTATTTTGAAAATTATCTTTTTATTTATTTATTTTTCTATTTTATAATTTAATTTTACATATCAGCCACAGATTCCCCTGTCCTCTCTCCTCCCACCCCCTCCCCCTCCATCCCCCCAATCCACCCCCCATTCCCATCTCCTTCAGGGCAAAAACTTCCCCCAGAAACATTCAGGATAAAGTTTTATATCAAGTATTAGTCACCATGGGCCAGTTGCATTAAAATGTGAAATTAGCCATCATAGGGAACTGTTGAGTATTTTTAAGGGTGACAGTGATGAAAGAGATGTTTTAAGTACATTGTCACACTAGTAGTTATCATGTTGGTTTATATAAGGGAGAAGATGAATTATTGAAGAGATGAGGCAATATAGTGTACTTAAATATTTAGAAGAGCATAAGGTAATGATAATGCAATAGTATTCTGTTTGTTGAAGTTTCATATATTTAATTATATTTTGTATATGAAAATATATATGTAAGCTCAGTCCAGTCCCATGCAGGCTCCACGGCCGTCAGTTCAAAGTTCATGAGTTCCCATTAGCTTGTTTCGGTTGTATTTGTAAGTTTTCCTATCATGGTCTTGATGCCCCTTGCTCCTTGAATCCCTCTTCCCTCTCTTTGACTGGACTTCCAGAGCTCGGCCTGGTGCTTGCTTGTGGATCTCTGCATCTATTTCCATCAGTTCTTGGATGAAGGCTCTATGATGTAGGGCAGTCACCAATCTGATCACTGGGGTAGGCCAGCTCAGGCACCCCCTACACCACTGCTAGTAGTTTAAGCTGGGGTCATCCCTGTGGATTCCTGGGAACTTCCCTCGCACCAGTTTTCTTCCTATCCCCATGATAGGAAGTTCTATTTTAAATATTTCATAGAACATTACTCAAGAAAAGAGACTAAATTCTGCTACAACCAATATCAACATAGTTTCTGGATATGCCTTAATTTGGCAACTGCCCCATGTATTCCAACTTTCCCTGTTGTGGTGATGGACATGAGAGGCCAGTTGTGATTCTGGAAGTCATTTTACTACAGGAGCCATCTTGAGGATGGGTGTGGCCATTATTTCCCCTGTTCTGTATTAACAAACTTGAAATATCTTTCTGGTTCTTTTGTTACAAATTCTGTCATCACTATATTACTTATATTGAATTGACTGATAAGATTTTTCAAAGGTGAATAAATAGTAATATAATCTATAATGTAAATAAATAAAAATACAAATGTTAAATATGAATTGGCCACACTAAGATTTAAGCGCTACATTTCTCTGGTGGTAAGGTAATTCTTTTCAATAAGTCGTGATCTGGTACTACTATATTAGTTATCTTCTGAGCTTTCCTATCTTCACCATTAATTAAGCCTTCAGTAAGTACCTATATGTGTATAGCAGCAATATGGTGAAGTGGAAAACAGAAACTGAGCTCCCCTAAGATAGCGTGGGAGTATAAATGTTTATAGACACCTTGATAAACTCCATTGTGAATGGCCTAACCAATTGAGATAAGCATTTTTAATTGTGAAAAATAATTGAGATAAATAAAATGCAATGAATAGAAATGTACACTAGGGAAAAAAAGAATAAAATAGTCTCTGTGTGGGCAGATTCACTACTATGTTCTCTGCCCTAGTTATTTTATTTTTTCTTTATATTTTTATTGAGCTCTTCACACAGAAAATATATGGATATCTTGATTTGCTTTGTTAGAGGCTGTAAATGAAACCACAAAACCATCTTCACACAGTGAAACAAGAGCGGAAAACATTTTCCCCCTTATCATTGTTTCTTTTAGTTGAATAAATGTATATTTCTTGCTGACTACAAGAAAAGCCATTAAAAAGCTGTTCCCAGCTAAAAGGTTCCAACACATGGGAATTATATCACTTGCTTTACAGATGTGTTATAATAAGCAAATCAAAGAACATTTGTTTGAATGACCTGTAATCAGCACTGCTGCTGTCCATGGAAGTTGTGAACAGGTTTTACAATCATAAAACCTTGTCCCTGGACAATTGGCTGCATCGCATCCAATTTAATCATAATCATCACAATGCTAATATTTTCTTAAAATAAAATGATGGGTAAGTATCACAATAATAAATCTGTCAACTGTGAAGCACGTTATGATGATCACAAATGCAATCAGAGCAACAAATACTATACTGAAATGCGTGAAGATAAACAACCCAAAAGCCAGTAAGATTGTTGGTGAACCAGACCAACTCAGAGTGCCACAACTGAGCTGGGCAGAAAATAGAAATGTTGTTACATGATTTTGCCTTCAAAACTGAACAATCTTCTAGTAGAAAAATCAAAATTATATTCAAATTACTTCACTTATAAGACACTACCTGTGTTCTCACTTAAAAATAAGCAAAGACTTTTGCAAATCATTTTATTTCTAATTGGGATGAATTGACTCAGCCCAAGAAACTCCGAATCTTAAACTTTAAAGTGATGACAACTATGCCACCCCTTTCTTCTCCAAACTACTCCAAACATTGCACTGGTGTAAATTATTAAGAATAATATTTACATAATTTAGGATTTCCTGAAGCTTTTACCCAAATTATTTATTTTATCCTCATAAAAGCTTCATGGGGCAGTCATGACGCCATCAGGTATTATGTTCTAAGGGATGGTGTATAATTGATTTCTATCCATATTGGATCTTTCTGTACTGACTGGACTCTTTGGAGCCATTCTTTTTCCTAAAAGATACAGATTTTCCTGGAGATGAACATTCATCCTATCAGGATAATTTCCCTGGAGGTTACTTCACAGTGTGCAATAACTTTGCTATATACATTTCTCTTAACTCTAGGAAATAAAACCTTGTCAGCTCGTTCACCAGGAAGAGCTGGCTAACACAAGAACAAGGAGTATCATCAACTGTGTGAACTTGTCAAGAACTCGGGCATATTTTCATGGAAGGAATTTTCTAAATTAACATGTCTCAGGTCTCAGATACTTTGTTGTCATTGGATTTAGAAATAGCCGGGAGAGACCTCAATATCTTCACTTCTTTAGAAAGCATGTATTTTTTTCTGTTATGAAAAAGTATTTTATTCAGTTATAGCATGTTTTGCATTTATTAGCAGTAGTTTAGATTAGAATTATTACCCTAATGAGTCTCAAGGATTTTTTTTTTTCAGGAAATCAGAATGTTGACCACAATGCTGTCCATAAAAAAAAAGAAAGAAAATTAAAAGGCTGACAGGTTGTGTTATGTAGAAACTAATGTGTGCAAAATTAATGGTTTGGAATTTTTAGTTAACGTAAGAAAAATTACTTATCTTGAGTTGACTTAATTTGTTATTCTACATCTCCAATTCTACTAAAATAAAAAATATTGAGTTATGTGTTTACACGATCATATAGATATTTGCACCTAAATTAAGTATGAAAATGATTAAAAATTTTAAGAGTGTTAACAAAACTGTATGTAGATTCTTTATTAAAACCACTCCCATAAATTACGTAGAAAAAAAATAAGTGCTTAAGTATAGTTTGCTGCCACAGTTGTTGCAAACATAACATTTATGTTGCAAAATTAATAGATGATTTTGTGAATATTTGAGAATGTATTGTAGCAGGAGGGTAGGGGATTGGAAAGAGAGGTATCAAGATTGACACGTGAAAGCCAGTTAATAAGGACTGGAAATCTCTCTACAAGGGCTATATGTAACAGATGAGGTGTGCTGGAAAATACGCAAAGGCTGAGTAGGCAGGTGCTATGTAAATAGCATATAATGGATCAGAACTCAAGTGGCACAGGGATTTTGAGCATCTGTCTCCCCCCAACACACTAGTCCAGTTAGCCCTTGAGAGTTCAGTTTCCTTTCTAATAAACTGTCTCTGATATTATGAAAATCCTTTTTTTAAAGATTAATTAATTTATTTTACCTACTGGAACAAGATTCCCCTCCCTCCTCCTCTCCCCAACTCCCCCAGTTCTGTTCAGAAAGGGGCAGGCCTCCAATGGTATCAACAAAGCATGCCATATCAAGTTACAGCAAGATTAAGCACCTCCCCTTGTATTAAGACTGAGCAAGGTAATCCAGTATGAGGAATAGTTTCCTAAAAGTCAGCCAAAGCATTAGGGACAGCCCCTGATCCTATTGTTAGATGTCTTACAAGTAGACCAAGCTACACAACTGTCACATATACGTAAAGGGCCTAGATCAGTCCAATACAGGCTCCCTAGTTATTGGTTGAGTCTCTGTGAGCCCAGGTTAGTTGTTTCTGTGGGTTTTCTTGTATGAGACTTGACCCCTGTGGCTCATACTCGCTTTGTAGACCAGGCAGGTCTAGTCTCAAATTCACAGAGATGTGCCTGCTTCTGCCTCTCAAGTGTTGGGATTAAAGGTGACCACAATCATGCTTGGCTTTATGAATATTCTTATGTTTCTGGTCCTATTTACTGTTAAGACCCTGGATATCTCACCAGGTGCCCTTCAAACTCAGATCCGTCTTTATGTTCAGGTTAAAGAATTGCAGAAAATGTAAGTATATATAAATGTAAAGAAGGAAGTCACTGTGATAGCTGGTTTTGAATGCCAACATGGCGCAACTTAAAATAAGCTGAGCAGGGAGGCCCTCTTTTTTCTTTTTCTTTTATTGAAGATAGATTCTTTTCTCACACAGCACGTCCTGACTAGAGTCCCGTCCCCTTCTATTCCTCCCAGCTCTTCCATACCTCCCTTCCCCTCTGGATCCACTCCACTTCTGTCTCCCACTAGAAAAGAACAGGCTTCCAACACACACACACACACACACACACACACACACACACACACACACACACACACAGTTGTCAGTTCTTTTCCTCTAGAGAACCCTGAGGAGCACAGTCACCAATAAGTTATACAGCCATTACATATGCCTACATTTTATTGGGAACCTTTCAAGATTTCTATAATGTCTATAGTCTTCAATTGCTGTATTTGAATTCCATCCTTTCATACTCATTATGCAGTCCCTAGCCATAAAATAAATTAGAAACTAGAGAAGTAGAAGTAGGGATAGAAGTCAGAACATTTAAGGCCAAGGTAGTTTCAGGTTTTACATCAAGCAAGTAAGCAAGTTCACTCCAGGTGTATCCAGGTAAGGTCCTGGTAAGATAACTTAAGTTATGCCCATGAATGTCTGAGTTCATGCAGTGCTCATGTTAAGAAACCATAAAATTGGGCATATGAGGTGGCTCAGTGGGTAAGGGAACTTCTTGCCATGCCTTCTGACCTGGTTTTGATACCTGGGACCCACATTAAGAAGGAGAAAACCAACTCAGGGCTGTTGGCTTCTGACTTCCAAACAACAAACACAATGGTACATGAGTCCCCCAAAACATATACACAGAAAATGAATAAATAAGTGCCATTAACATTTTTGAAAAAGAGCATGAAAATCTCACAGCACTTTATAAAGATGTGAAGTGAGAACATGTCATTTTATTATTGAGTGCTATAAAATTTATAAATCACAAGTCTAGCAAATTATTGTGTTTATTGTCAATTACTTTCTATCAAGATACTTAAAATTAGAGTTTCATTATTTATATAAATGACAGCATATCTTTCAGATAGACTGAAAATGGTCTCTGACATTATGAGAAACTCCTGAGAAATTATATAACAAAATAGTTTTCTTCTTGGAGAATCTTCTAATCTTCACTCATCTAGTCTTTATGTTTTTGTTCTTGGGATGGAATCCTACTAAACACGTTCTTCCCCTGCGCTATACTCAAACCCCATCTTGTCCTTTCTCAGGGTTAGAATTTTTCATGTTCTCAGTTACTGTTCAGGCACCATCTTTTGTTTTAGTTCATTATTTACAGTTGTCTTACAGTGGGAGGGGGATCTGCTTGTGGTCCATCTGCTTGCATCCATTTCTGTGTGTACATCAGTACACTAACTTACTGAAGATTGACTTCAAGGAGAATGGTGCTTTGTATATGAAAGAAGAGGGAAGGCATAGTGTGGTCGCCTTTCTTTTCCTGTCTTCAATTTCACGACCAGACAGATCAGTTACTGATACAGAGTAGGAGGTCAAATATTGATCCTCTAGAATTGCAGGATACAACAGAAAAAATGGATGGACTACCACAAAAGAGAGGGCCTGGGGGAACAGCAGGATGCTGTGACTCATTTTGTAATCAAAGGCAATTTACAATGTCAGAAATTGTGGGTATCTATTAGTTATTCGTCAAAGTTTTTAGTCAGAACTGGCCATAAAAGCCCTTAGGGTTTCGTTTGTAACTGGAATTGTGGAAAAAGATAACTTGAATTATTCACTAGCGATTATTTGATTCAAATATGAGCTAAGGTAGTAATATTAAATCTAAATGGTGCAAGCAAGGAATAATTTTATTATCAGAAAAGTATCCTTCGTCATTGAAACGCTCCTTTTTAAATTTTTTTATTTTTTTAGATTATAATATAGTTATATCATTCCTTCTTCACTTTTCCCCCCAAACCCTCTCATATACCCCTATACTCCTTGCTTTCATTCAAATCCATGGTCTCTTTTTTCATTAATTGTTATTACATATGTATATATGTTATATATACCTGTGTATACATGCATAATACATGATTATATGTCACATGTACCTCTCTAAATACCTAAATACAACCTGCTCTGTCTTTATGCTGGAACTTGTATGCATGTTTCCAGGGGAAGACTGTTTCTTTAGCTCTCAGCCTTCCTTAGTCATCTGTAGTTCTTTGTGCAGGATCTAGGCCTTCTGAGTGCTCCCCACCCCAAACCCATCTACTTTAATAAGTCTGTTGGTGTTGTTTTTATTCAACTCATGTTTAGGCAGTTATGTCAGTGGACTTTGTGGGTATAATCTCTGATATTACTAGGAGACATAATCTTAGAGCCAGCTCCCTGATCCTCTCACTTTTATAAACTTTCGACAGTCTCTTCTGCCATGATCCCTAAGCCTTAGGTACTGGATATGTGTTATAATTGTATCATTTGGGGATGGGCTCCACAACTCTGTATTTTAATTAGTTGTGTCTTTCTGTAATGGTCTCCATCTGTTTCAGAGAGAAGTTTCTTTGATGAGGGGCGAGGGTTACACATATCTGTGGGTATAAGGGCAAATATTTAGAAAGCAGTTAGGGATTGTGTTGGTTTAGTAAAGTAGTGGTTGTAGATTCTTCTCCAAGATCCATGACTTCACTATCCTGGCATAATTTACCTTTTGTTGAGTTGGCCTTAAAATTAGACAGCTGCTGGTTACTGCCAAGGTTATTTTGGCATGCTGGTGGTTCTTGTGGTTCATATGAATCATGGCTGCATAGGATTGTTGATTGCTTGCATCTTTTGGAAGCTTGCATGGTACCTTCTGGTATCATGTAAGCTAGTATTCAAGGAGGAGAATTAGGTTATCACTAATACTTTCAAGCACTGTATGTTAAGAAGAGAATGGACCTAACAGAAGATACTCTGAACCTGAAATTCTGCAGTTATAATTCAGTTAATCTCTTTTACACATTTCAGCCTTTATACCAGTGAGATTTATTGTCAAATTGACACTAGAATCACCTGGGAAGAGGAATTACCTCCTTCAGATTCTATCTGTGGCATCCCGTGGAGGCATTTTCTTGATTGCTAATTGATGAGGCAGAGCACAGCTCACTGTAGGCAGTGCCAGCCATGGGTCCATGATTCCAGGTAGTATAAGAAAGATAGCTGATCATAAGCCAGCGGTAGCAATCTAGTAAGTAGTGTTCCTTCATGTTTTCTGATTCAAGCTCCTGCACAGAGTTCCAGGAAAGACTTTGCTTTCCTTGATGATGGACTACAGTCTGTATGATTACAGTTGGTTTTGGGTTTTAGTTAGTATTTTATCACTATAACAAAAGTTAAACTAGAGAAGCCTTAATTGTGGAATATTCTTTTAAAAATTACATGTTAATTGATTGTTATGTGTATGTGCATATGCTTGAGTGTATATTTGTGCACCATGTTCATGCATGACCTGTGGAAGTTGGAAGGGCCTTCAGGTCTCTGGGGTCTGCAATTACATATGGTTGTGACCTGGCATGTGGATGTTGGTAACTGAACATGGATCCTTCACTAGATCAGCAAGTGCTCTTAACTGCTGAGTCAACTCTTTAGGTTTTGTGGAAGACTCTGTATTCCTGCTTTTTTATTCCTGATTCTTTATTCCTCTGTTTTTCAAATAAAATACACCCATCCTCCTTTTAAGTTAAATAAAATACATCCATCTTCTTTTTAAGTTAATCTTTCTTGGTGAATACCCTAACAGTCATCATAGAGCCTTCATCTAGTAACTGATGGAAGCAGATGCAGAGATCTACAACCAAGCACCAGGCTCCGGGAGTCCAGTTGAAGAGAGGCAAGAGGGATTATATGAGCAAGGGGGGGCCAAGATCACGATGGGGTTTGACTTCTTCCTTTTTAATTTGTATCCCCTTGATCGCCTTTTGTTGTCTTATTGCTCTAGCTAGAACTTCAAGTACTATGTTGAATAAGTATGGGGAGAGTGGACAGCCTTGTTGCTGATTTTAGTGGAATCGCTTTGAGTTTCTTTCCATTTAATTTGATGTTGACTGTCCCCTTACTGTATATTGCCTTTATTATGTTTAGGCATGTTCCTTGTATTTCTGATCTCTTTAGAACCTTTGTCATGAAGGGTTGTTGGATTTTGTCAAAGGTTTTTTCAGCATCCAATGAGATGATCATGTGTTTTTTTTTTTCTTTCAGTTTGTTTATATGGTGTATTACATTGACAGATTTTCGTATGCTGAACCATCCTTGCATCCCTGGGATGAAGCTTACTTGGTCATGGCAGATAATTTTCTTGATGTGTTCCTGGATTTGGTTTGCCAATATTTTGTTGAGTATTTTTGCATCAATGTTCATGTGGGAGATTGGTCTGTAATCCTCTTTCTTTGTTGCATCTTTGTGTGGTTTGGGTATCAGGGTAACTGTAGTCTCATAAAAAGAATTTGGTAATGTTCGTTCTGTTTCTGTGGTGTGGAACAACTCATGTGTAGGGAGAGGCAAGCTCATAATCAACTGTTGCTCGTTTCAGCTCCTTAAGTAATTTATAAGGTAGAGGTTACCAGGAGAGCTTTTCTTCCCCTTCCGCACCAAACACAACAGAGAATCAAGTAAGATCTTCTCCAAGCTGTCAGACTTTCTTATGAGCTCCTCTAAAACCCACTGAGGTGGGGCAGGGGGTGGAGGGACTACCAAGGGTAGTGTACCTTTCAAGGTCCTTCGGCCTTTGAGGTCAGTGGAGGAGGGTGCCAGTCATAATTATGATACTTAGTAGCCACCTCTCCAAGGTTTATTTCTTCATCAGCGAGCAAGATATCATCTCCCTCTTTGTCATCAGATGGCTCATGTATCAAACTTATCTTTGAACCACAGGAGGATCCCTTTTGTAGCAAAGGGGTCTCTTCATGTGGCAGAAGAGGGGCAGAGGGAATAGTCTTCCCCAGTAGTTCACCACTAGTGTCTAATGCCTAATACAAGGCATTCCATAAAGAAAAGATAGAGGCAGGCACCTCTTTTCCTTTCTCTATATACAAGGTCTGAATGTCAGTCTCCACTGTATCTCATATTTTCAAGTCCAAAGTCTCTTGTTCTGGAAACCAGCAGCTATACTGTAGCACAAATAGCAAAAAATCTAAAAGTAAAAAAAAAAAAAAAAAAAAAAAAAAAAAAAAAAAAAAAGATCATGATGGGGAAATCTACAGAGACAACTGAACCAAGCTCAAAGGAACTCACAAACTCTAGACTGACAGCTGTGGAACCTGCATGGGACCAGACTAGGTCCTCTGCATACTGGAGACAGTTGTGTAGCTTGGTCTGTTTGAGGGGCCCTGGCAGTGGAATCAGGATCTATCCCTGGTGCATGAGCTGGCTTTTTGGAGCCCATTATCTATGGTGGGACAGCTTGCACAGCCTTGATGCAGGCAGAAAGGGCTTGGTCCTCCACCAACTGAATGTACCAGGCTTTGCTGACTCCCCATGGGAGGCTTTACCCTTTTGGAGGAGGGGATGGAGGAGATAGGACGTGGATTGGGGGGAGGCTGGGGAGGAGGAGGAGGAATGAGAGGGAGATCTGTGGTTGGTATGTAAAATGAATAAAACCTTTTTGTAAATAAAAAAAATCTTTCATCTGTACCTTCATGCTTGTGTCTCTTCCATCCTTGAAGACTTTGTTCTGTAATCATGGTCTCTGCATATCTTGGGAGATTCCATTTACTCTATCTATAACATGTGAGGGTTATCTATCTGTAACAGTCTTTTCATATGACTCTCTTTCTTCCATCTTATATCTCCCGACATTTCCATGACCATTTTCCTGGTCTGAATGCTTAGGTGTCATTGCTTGTTCCTTCTTGGGCCAAGTGAGTATCTTTTTGCTCAAAGACTTGGAAGTTCATGGGAGTTAATCCTCTGAAGGCCAATGATGCCCTTCAAGAATGATTTCCAAATCTGCTGTTTGTGGGATTTAACATTTCATCTAGCCAAAGCTTTTCCTCCTCCATTGTGTCGCATGGCTTTGTGCTGTGAAATCTCTGTGTTCTCCTCCTGCTTGGTCAGTTGTCTCTACTTTTACTGGAGTCTCCTCTGACAACCATATACTTGTAGGTTTGTAATCTATTTAGGATTTAACACTTTTATTTATCTTCTTTTCTTTGGGGGTGGTATTTTTGTCCATAGGAGTTTCACCTTCATGTTTACGAAAATCATTCCTAGGTGAGCAAGCAGACAGATACACATGCAAACACATATACACACTTTAAACTTTAGGCTAACTATTAAATAATTGTATATATTTGGCATGGACCAGACCATGCACTAGCCATTTATTTTTATCACTCTGCTGTCATTCTAAGACCCCCAAACTGAAAGAGCTGAAGCCATTTCTTGTTCTATAGTCTTTATATCCCATCACTGAACCTTGACTATGTTAGCTTGCAGTCCTTGCTCTTCTTTCCATTCCTGTGGTTAATTTACTGGTTAAGGCCAACCTTGTTTCTTCCTGATATAAATATTTGATCAAGTACTTGATACTTGGCATGCCTTAGATATCTTCATTTCTTCATTCTTTTATTTAATTTGTGTTATCTTTTAAGTGAGACCAGAACATTTGCATTTCCTAACTCATAAGTCTTCAAGTGTCCTCCACTGCCTGGTAAAAATTTTAAATTCTTTCATTTTTTTGTTATTCACCTAGTCTAACATTTTATAGCATTTGTTCATTAGACTTTTATGGAAAATAGCAATTATGTCCACCTTCTATGCTCACTTATAGCTATCTCCTTTTTTTTCTATTAGAGTAGAAGTATGTTAGGAGCAAGAACCATGATTTCCAAGCCTTTGATCCCTAATGGTATCTTAACACCATGCCTTTGCCAAGTGGACACCCAGTAAATTAAAGATCCAACTGAGGAATACTATATGCATTTAGAAAGTAAGTTATACATAATAAAATAGAATATATATAACACTTGTTTTATTCAGTTGTTATAAGAATATTTTGGCAATTGAAAGCTAAATGTGTTTTCTGATCTTCTGTATCCACTGTATTGGTTTATTTGTTTGACACCTGATACTTAAAAGTAAATTCAACCTTTTAAATGATTATTCAACAAGTTTAAAGGAGTTGCTTTTTAACTTTATCAAGTTGTAAGTTAAAATATCTGATTTTGGACATTATAGGAATCTAAAATATGATATTTTAATACTATTATTGGGACAATATTTTGTTATAAATTTATGGTACAAATTGTTACAATATATTTTAAAAGCCTTGAAAATAGAAAACTTTATTTGACTCAGATGATCCAGATAGGGTTGACTAGGAAAGAAAATAATGGTCTCAGAAAAAGATTCATAAAAATGCTGAACAATAACTTATTTGGAAATTAGAATTGCAATAACTGCTCTACCACACATCAGAGAAATTTGAATCTCTTCTTAAATATCATGTGCAATGATACACTCTATATGGATTGAATCGGGAAACATAAAAGTAAAATGTTAGTTATAAAATTCAAAGAAGCAAATGTAAAACATCTCAGGAATCTTAAGAGAAGAAGAATTTCTTAACAGAAGACTGCAAAAGTAAAAATTTGAAGGAGGAATAGTTTATTTAGCAATATGAAGCTAAAAGTGAATAAACATTTAAAGTAGAAATAACAAGTGATTGTCAAAAAGTTATCAGCATTGCCTAAAACAATAAGAGGTAAATGTCTAAAACACACTCATTGTATTCCAGTGTTTGGAGCTGTTAACTAGAGATATATACAGCTGCATATATACTCATAGACAATATAGTGTGTGTGATGTGTATATGTTCCTGTGTGTAAGTGCATGGGTATATCAGTTATGGAGTACATTTGAAGGTCAGATGGCAATCTCAAGTATCGATCTTCACCTTCCACCTCGTTTGAGGCAGGGACAGTCTGTTATTTGCTCCTGTGAACATCAGGCTAGCTGGCCCATGAGCTCCCAGTCACCTCTTGTTTTTATTCACTATTACCAAAGAGATTGTAGTTACAGGTGTGCATTTCTGTGTCTGGCTTTTTACTTGGCTTCTGGGGATTTAAACTCACATCCTTATGCTTGCATGGGGAGTTTAACCACCAAGACATCTTTTTAGCTTATAAAGAAATGATAATTTGAATAAATTTCAAGGAGAGATTAATATTTTGCAATTTAGATAATTAATAATGTTGTATTTTATAATTATAGACAACTTAGTATGTGTAAAAACATGGTAGATGAAAGTCAATGAGAAGAGAGAAATAGAAATAAAATGTATTATAAAATGATAGTTTTTCACATGTCAGGTATAGATACAAAGTATGAGTAAAGTAGTATAAAAATCTCAATTTTCTACTTAAGATTGCTACATAACAAGCAATTTGCTGGATCTTGTCCTTGGTTCTTGAATTTTAATCTCAAAGTTCTTGAGATTTCCCAAGTGATAACTATCATAGTCATTGTTGGACTCTAGACAATTTAAGTAAATTAATCATTAGCTAATTTTAGCTGTTAGTCTAGTTAACTGTGGTGATTAATATTAAATAATTTAGACTCAGATTGGGGGATAACTATATCAAATTGTCAACTATGTGATTAAAAGATTGGTTTGTGTATAGAGTTTAGCTGCATAGTTACTAAGTCAAACTGCCTACTAATGAAGCCCCAGAGAAACACTGATCAATGAACTGCCTAGATTCCATATCTACAATCACTGTCATGATATGCAAGATCCCACACAAAAATGCTATCTATCTATCTCTGCTCAGTCTAGCATGAGGCAGAATGAAGCCACACAGAGTCTTTATAAGTGTAGTTATCAACAGGCAGTAGTATAGGGATTCAAATCTCAGCCACTGGTGATGTCATACCTGTAAAAGTGGATCAGTGTCGCAGCTTGTTTCTTCTATGTTGGTACACATTTCCAATATAGGCAGTATGGCTCTAAAACCAAGAAATCTGAAGCATCATGTGGAGAAGGACTTCACCTGACTGAGTAGGTCAGTGAGGGAATGAAGGAAAGACATACAGACACAAACAGAAAAAAATGAGAGGGGGTAGATTAGACTCTCTGATGGGAAAAACTCACAGCACCTTAGGACTCAGCCTGTTTATTATATAGAGTTGAACAGGGAAGCAGGGTTATTACACACAGATGAACAAGGAGATGGGCTATTACATAAATATGAACAATGAGGCAAGGTTTATAGCACACAGCTGTATCAAGAAGAATGGTTTAGCTAATCTTGGTGGTAGCAGTTTCTGCAGGGGAGCAGTCGTCAGGCTGCAATATTGGGAGAGCAGGGGGAAAGCCACAGTGGATAGTTTCTGTATACACTATCAACACCCACACATGGACCAGAGGAATGTTTTGCCATCCTTTTGAGCCTCACCATGGTGTGTGTGTGTGTGTGTGTTGATACTTTCCCACAGGTCTGAAGCTAGGGTCCTTGACATGTTTGTGCTCTTGTGCTCATGTCAACATCACACATTCACTCAGAGCTTCATCTGCTTCTCATAGATCATTTAGAATATGGAAATTTATTTTTATTTTATTTTTTATTTTACAATACCATTCAGTTCTACGTAACAGCCACAGATTCCCTTGTTCTCCCCCTTCCTGCCCCCTCCTCTTCCCCCCAGCCCACCCCCATTCCCACTTCCTCCAGGGCAAAGCCTCCCCCGAGGACTGTGATCAACCTGGTAGACTCAGTCCAGGCAGGTCCAGTCCCCTCCTCCCAGATTGAGCCAAGCATCCCTGCATAAGTCCCAGGTTTCAAACAGCTTACTCATGCAATGAGCACAGGACCTGGTACCACTGCCTAGATGCCTCCCAAACAGATCAAGCCAATCAACTGTCTCACCTATTCAGAGGGCCTGATCCAGCTGGGGGCCCCACAGCCTTTGATTCATAGTTCATGTGTTTCCATTCGTTTGGCTATTTGTCCCTGTGCTTTATCTAACCTTGGTTTCAACAATTCTTGCTCATATAAACCCTCCTCTTTCTCACTAATTAGATTCCTGGCGCTCCACCCGGGGCCTAGCCATGGATGTCTGCATCCAGATTCCTCAGTCCTTGGATGGGGTTTCTGGCACAACTATTAGGGTGTTTGGCCATCCCATCACCAGAGTAGGTCAGTCCCGGCTGTCTGGTTTCTCTTCAGATCATATAAATCTTTCACCTTTTACTAAAGAATATGGAAATTTAGATAGCACCAGAGACAAATATCTTCTTTTTCGATGCCAAAAGATACACTGTTCCAACATGAATCTCCTAAGACTTCAGCAATTCCTTTGAATGGGATATATTCTTCCTTTTTATTTTTTCCTTTATGCAACCATCATCCCATTTCCTTCCTTATTCAATCTGATCTACATCAGCAAAGGATGATGACTAAGGATGCTGAATATTTTAACAATGATTTCTTGGTATTTCTTTTTTTTGGGGGAGTTCTATTTTGTTCTCTGGCCCAATTTTTTATTGGGAGGCTCATTTTGTGTGTGTGTGTGTGTGTGTGTGTGTGTGTGTGTGTGTGTGTGTGTTCTGTTGCAGAATATTCCTTTACACTGTGTCAAGGATTCCCTTACAATATTGATAAAGGTCAGTACTGCTTTACAATGTGTTACTGTAATTGGCTTAATAAAGAGTTGAATGGTCAATAGCTGGGAAGAAAGAGGTTAGGTGGGACTTCTGGGGATAGAGAAGTTTCAGGGAAGAAGAAAAGCAGAGTCACCAGCTGAATTGCAGAAGAGGCAGGACATGCAGGAGGAGAGGTAAAAGCCACGAGCCACATGACAGCATGTAGATCAATAGAAATGGGTTAATTGAAGTTATAAGAGTTAGTTAAAAACAAAGCTAAGCTAAGGTCAAATTATTAATAATAAGTCTCTGTGTCATGATTTTGCGGCTGACGGTCCAAAATGCCTGCTACACATGGCACCCAATATGGGGCCACGTATATCCACATAAGGCCTGGAAAAATTTAAAAAGAAAAAAATAAAGTTTGGAACATGGAGCCAAATGCAACTCCTGGCTGCTGCCTGTGGGCTGGAGCCAGCCACCAGTGCCATGCACTAGTGCCATGTGCTAAGCTTGGCCATGCTGGCAGCTGACATAACATTTTAAGGTTTGTTTTATGTGGTCAGAGAATGATGAAGGTTCTCACTAAAGACAGATCCAGATGGGGAAAAACAACAACCTCTAAACAGGTTACGGTATGTTCAATAATGTGCATAGGCTTAAAAAAAGAAAAGAGAATGGGCATAGACAGTCACAGAAAAAAATAAATAGTTTATGAATAATAAGATAAAGCCTTTAAAGAGAATAAAATAATATGAAAGAATAAGTCACACAAAGAGAGAAAATACACAGAGGGTATGGGTCCTATATGATGTCTTGTTGACTTTAAATTCTTTGATTACTGATGAGCAAACAACAACTGCCAAGAAACATGGGGTTGTAAGAGGGACTGCTGAATTAAACAAGCCTAGATACTTTAGGAATGGCTTAACTTTAAAATGGAATTCGAAGAATGTACTGTGTTGGGGAAGGGGTTATGCTTTTGTTTTCATAGGAAATAAAAGGCTGTGTGATTTGTTCAAAGAGAATCAGGTTTGATTGGGGGAGACCTCCTGAAAATCTTGACTACAAATATAATGAAATAAACCTAAAAAAAAATACAAGACAGGTGATGCATATTTTACTTACTCAAACATAAAACAAAAAAAACATCTTTAGATGTACACACCACACATTCCATACTTGTGTTAATGCAGATATATATGTTACTTTTCAAAGTTTGTGTGTTTCTCTCTCTCTCTCTCTCTCTCTCTCTCTCTCTCTCTCTCTCTCTCTCTCTCTCTCTCTCTCTTTCTCTCTCTCTCTTGGTTTTTTAAGACAGGGTTTCTCTGTGTAGCTTTGCACCTTTCCTGGAACTCACTTTGTAGACCAGGCTGGCCTCAAACTCACAGAGATCCGCCTGCCTCTGCCTCCCAAGTGCTGGGATTAAAGGCGTGCTCTGCCGCCGCCGCCGCTGCCGCAGCCACCACCATCCGACTTGTTGTTTTCAAAAAAAGGGCCAGATATCAATAAAGATAAGTATGCCAGATGATCTAACCTCTCAGCATGCCTGTGTTGCAGTTCTACATTCAGAATAGCTTCAAGACTTCAGGCTGAGATGGTCCAGCCTCACAGACTGTTCAAGCCACGACTGCAGATAAGTCTTGTGCTTTACCACTCCACAGACACTGGATTACAAATGTTATGGCTAGTTCTCCCAGGACTTACTTGACCATTATCCTAATTTTCTCAGAGTCCTCCAAAGATGCCATCACCACCAGAGAGCAGCAAGCAGTCTAAAGAATATGAAGCCCATATTTCCAAGAGGTGGGGTGAGTGGCTCTTGGTCATTTGGTGGGTTATGGATATTTGTCATCATTTAGGAAGGTTGGTTATAAATTGTTATTGGCAATGCTTAGGGAGGAAACTAAGCAAAGGAAATTAGATTCAGGTAGCTCATTCTGAAGAGAAAAAGGGGGATACAGAAATAATAGGATAAAAGGGTAGATTACTGTGTCTACTTTCAAGCTAAAAAACCTACTAGTCTCAAATATTTTACATTGGTATGGATTTTTTTACATTGATGAAAATTTAAGGTTATTTTTGTCATAGTGTATTTGATTCTACTCTTGTTTAAGATATTTTTGTATATTGATACAAATTTAAGGCTATTTTTGTTATACTGTATTATATGTTTTTATTTCTTGTTTAATGTATTGTACCTATGCAGCTCTTTTAAAAATGCAATGTAAAGTTCTAGTCCTTAAAAGCTATTTAAGATAACAAAGAAATACAGGTTAATAGTCAGTCTTCAACAATCAAACTTATAATCATATTAGGTATGTTTACAAGGTCATACAGAGATATATTTTAGATACATAGGTGATCTTCAAATACTTCAAAGATCTAGAGAATATGATGTTTAAAGTGTTTTAATAACATAAGGCTTTTCATGAAAATGAGACATGTCTGCTCCTGGCAGCACCAATTTACTTTAAAAAATGATAATGAACATCAAAGAACCTCCATATGGAGTTTGCTTTCTTTGTGGCAAAAGCTAGCCATTTGGGTAGGAAACTGCCCTTGCCTTGACTGCTGACAGTATGCTGTCTAAATTGGCCAAATAGGACACAAAAGAAGGCAACTACTGAACTTTGCTAAAACAAGGTGGGACAGTCCTTCAAAATTTCTGCTTCACAGAAAAACCTGTCAAATATTCTAGGTCTATAGGCCAAAGATAGATGCCCCAATGTTACTGAGGAACCATGGGTGACTGTCCAGGCAGTCATTTCTGTTTCTGTCATTTCTCATAGTTTTAGAAGTTGCTTGCTCTGCACTTCCTGATTGTTCAGGTAATATTATATCCTTCTTGGGTCTTCGATGAGGTTGAAGACAGATGGTAATGGTTACAGTTTTCCTTAGTCATGATGGAAAGTAAATTAGCTACAAAACTTTGGACTCACCAAGATAAGGTAGACAATAAAGTATTTTCTCTGAATTTACCAAATACTATGGACTGGGCATTGTAAATGAATTTCTTACTTGATAATTGCTCTTGTTGTTTATAATTTTACTATGTTAAAGTTAAAACTTTTCCTTTTTATTTAGACAAAAGGTGGAAATGTTGAGGAACATTCTTTTATACTGTGTGAAGATGTGTCACTGTGATTGGTTTAATAAAGAGCTGAATGGCCAATAGCTAGGAAGAAAGAGGTTAGGTGGGACTTCTGGGGATAGAGAGGTCTTAGGGAAGAAAAAAAGCAAGGTCACCACCCAGATGCAGAGGAAGCAGTATATGTAAGAAGAGAGGTAAAAGCCACGAGCTAGGTGACAGCATGTAGATTAATAGAAATGGGTTAATTTAAGTTCTAAGAGCTAGTTAAAAACAAAGCTAAGCTAAGGCCAAACTTTCAGAATTAATAATAAGTCTCTGGGTCATGATTCAGGGTCTGGCAGTCCAAAAAAGACTGATACAGTGGTCAGTTTTGGAATTCCATGTTTATTCTAGATGCTCTGTCAGATTAATACCTGGTTAAGATTTTTCTCCTTCTGTATTATGGATCACCATTCAGCTGACCATTTATTTTGCTGTACAGAGATTTTCAGTTTTGCCTGGTCCTATTAGTCACTTGGTCTTAACTCCTGAACTGCCAAATTCCTATTCTGAAAGACCTTACCTCTGCCTGTAAGTTGATAGATATTCCTCATTTTCTCCTCTATATGATTCATGGTATTAGGTCTTACGTTGAGGTTTTCTATCCATTTGGAGTTGTTTTGTGCCAGTGTAAGACTGAGAGATCTGGTTTCATTTTTCTATGTGAAGCAATACAGTGTGCTCAGTACTATTTGTTGGAGATAATGTTCTTTATCTAATGTGTGTTTTTGGCCTTGGTTTCAAAACACAGATATTTGTAGGAACATGGGTTTTCTGTGTGTTTTCAATTCTATTCAGTTAATCAATGTGTCTGTTTTTATGCCTGTTTCATGCTGTTTTTGTTACTGTGGCTCTGTATTATAAGTTGAAATCAGGGATGGTAATATCTCCAGTAGTGTTTTTATTGTTCAGGCTTAATCTCTCTTTAGTGCCATCATACGTGGTATCCTTCTACTTTCTTGGTTCCTGCAGATACTTCAGGTGATATACTGTGATATACTCACATCTAAAGATTTGAAGGTAGGGCCAAAAATGAGAGAAAATGTGGCTTTTGTCTTTCTGGGTTTGGGTTGCCTCATTCAATATAATATTTTTTAGTTGCATTCATTTACTTGCAAAGTTCATAATTTATTCCATAGTGTATGTGTACCATGTTTTCATTACCCACTTGTCAGTGGAAGGTCATCTAGGTTGTTTCCATTTCCTAGCTGTTGTTAATAGAGTGACAATGAGCAAGACTGAGCAAGTACCCGTGGAGTAGGATGTTGAGTCCCTTGAGTATATGTCAAGGATTGGTATAGCTGGGTCATATGGTAAATTTAATTGTAGAATTCTCCACAATGATTTCCAGAATGGCTGTGCCAGTTTGTGATCCCGCCAAAGGTGAATGAGGATTTTATTTTCTCCACACCCTTTAGCATTTGTTGTCCATTGTTTTGTTGATGCTGGTCATTTTGACTGGATTAAGATGGAATCTCAAAATTGTTTGATTTTCATTTCCCTATTTGCTAAGGATGGTGAACCTTTTTGGAATATTTCTTAGTCATCTTTAGTTCTTCTTTTGAGTACTCTGTACAGACCCATATCCTGTTTTTCTAATGGGTTATTTCTTTTTGATCTTTGTTTTTTTGAGTTCTTTATATGTTCTGAATATTAATCCTCCATCACATGTGTAGTTGGCAAAGATTTTCTCCCACATTATGGGATTCCCACTCACCCAACTGATTGTTTTCTTAGCTGGGTAGAAGCCATTTTAGTTGTATGAAGTCCCATTTGCCAATTGTTGACCTTACTTCTTAGGCAATGCAGTCCTATTCAGAAAGTCCTTTCCTACATCTATGTCTTGGAGGGTATTTCCTATGTTTTCTTATAGCAGTTTCAGTGTTCAGGTTTCACATTTAGGTCTTTGATCCATTTGAAGTTAGTTTCTGAGAGGTATGGGTTTTAATTTGTTTTTCTAAATGTAGAATCATGTTTTTTCAGCACTATTTGTTGAACATGTTATCTTTTCTCTATCATATGGTTTTGGTGTCTTTATCAAATATCAGAAGGCTGTAATTACCTGTACTCATGTTTGGGCCTACTTTGTTCCATTCATTTAATAAATAAAACCATGTGACAAGAAATTTTGTATTCTGCTTTTTTGTGCAGTATGTTTGAAAGACCTGTTATTCTTCTTATATTTTTATGTAATTGTTTATTCACATCTCTGCAATATGACTATATCCCAATTTATTCATTATATTATTTATATTTCTGGGGTTTACTCTTTTTCCTTATGCCACACCACTATATTTAGCTGACTTTTGTCTTTGATATGGTTCCAAGCTTCATTTCAAAAGACTTCAAGTTGCCAAATCCAGTGGATAATTTCCACCATTGTTGGACTAAATTTACTAATACCATTTGAAATAATTTTTCAGTTCCTTTGGGTTAGTCTCCTTTCTTGGCTTGTGAGATTTCTTTGCCATTTGTTATTCCCTCTTGACTACTCTGTGCTTGTGTCCTATGCTGGCTCCTCCTCATATCCTAAAAGTTAGGTGTGAAAGCCAAACTGAGAATGATGGGAAGAAGGAAGACAGAGTCAGGAGAGATGCCAGCCAGTAGCTGAGTAAATAGAATATGTAAAAAATGAAGTAACAAGCCATGAGCTACATGGCAAAGCATGAATAGAAATATGAGTTAATTTAAGTGTAAGAGTTAGCTAGTAACAAGCCTGAGCTATCTGCTGAGCATTTATAATTCATATTCAGCTTCTGTGTCAGTTGAGACCAGACAGTCAGGACAGGAAACATCCATTTATAATGGGGAGGCATTTTGGGATTAGGCAGAAATCTAGTACAAGGGAAACTTTCATGAATATACAAGGATGACCCCAGCTAAGACTCCTAGAAATAGTGGATAGGTAGCCTGAACTGGCCATCTCCTATTATCAGATTGGTAATTACCCTAATTGTCATCAGAGAGCCTTTATCCAGTTATGATCATTCTTAATCTACTTTCTTCAGTCAGGGACTTGCCTAAAAATCTAGCTCTATGATTTCACTAGAGATATTGTAATATGTGAAATCAGTCTGTTCTCATTCACTGAGCCATTGACTCTGCCCCAATCTCCTAAGTTGCTTCACTTATGTCTCCTAACTGTTCTTTCATAAGAGCTAATTGTTTTTGAGCAGACAACAGCTATAGATTCATCTTTTGATTCTTTCTTTCTCTTATTCATGCTAACTATAATTTTCCAAAGCCAAAGCATAAATCTGAAAGTATAAAATGAGCATGTCATTGAAGTGGGGCTCAGTAAAATGTAAGGGCACTAGGAAATACATACCAGAAAAAGATTTCTGAATTAGATATAAAGTTGGTTAGTCTCCCACAGAGACATAAAATACAATTTCCCACCAGACACAAATAATTGCCATCTCTACAGGCATAAGTCAGCAAGTTAACATGTAGCTTTATTCAATTTAGCATCCTAAATCCAAACAAACTAGATTCACTGAGATAAAATTTAAGTGTATCTTTGCTGCCCTGAGGCACTGAAAGAAGATGCCATCTGTATTTTGCCTTAATCTCAAGCTTCACATAAATTTTTTACTTTGGCAAGCAATTTATTAATAAATCCTAATGGCCTTAACAAAAATATTGTTAAAGCCTGGAGAGATGTCTGGGTGGTTCAGAGCATTTTTTATTCATGCAAAGGACCTGGGCTTGAGTCCTAGCCCCCACATGGTGACTCAAAACTTCTCTAGCTTCAGTTTCAGAAATCTGACACCCTCTTCTGATCTCCACAGACACCAGGCATGCACGTGGTGTACAAATACACATATGAGCAAAATACCCATACACATACAACAAATTAAATAAACCTAAGTAAAATAGTATTTTTTTTAACATCTGTAAACTTCTGAGGACTTCCTTGACTGCTGTTCCAGGACAAGCTGCCTTCCTTTTCTGTCTGGATATTTATAATTATTGTCACATGGTTCCTTGCTTGTTCTGTTGGCCTTCTAGTTTATTCTCTGTGATAAAAGCAAAGTGATCCTGATCTGTTCAAAACATTCTGATACTTTCAAAACATTCTGATAATTTCCTATCCTTTTCAGTAGAATATTAAAACTCTGTATTTTGTTCTAAGACACTTTTTTTTTTTGGTCTGGAAAATTATCTGACTTTATTCCTTCCTATCACCTTAATTCTTGATTAATCACAAAGAGACAATGTACCTGCCTTAGAAACTTAGAAGGCTGTTTGCATCCCCATCTGGATGTATGGCTCACTGTCTCTCTTCACTTGTTGCCCTCAAATGATACTATATATATATATATATATATATATATATATATATATATATATATATCTCCATTTAAAGGGCTTCTACCCTAAGCCCTGATTTATTTTTCTTTACAAAACATTTTCTTTGCCACCAACATTTTTCTATGCCTTTTAACTTTTTAAGCATTTCTTAGTGTTTTTAGAATTTCATGTATGTTTTGATCAAATTTGCATATACCCCAACTCATCCCAGGTCTACTATCTTCTCTACCTACACAACATTGTCCTTTAAAATAAAAAAGAGGACCAATTTCTTGCTCCCTAAATATTCTTGAATGTGTGGTCTTCCCCTGAGCATGGTTAACTTAATCCAGGGTGATAGAATTATTAAAAACTGACTTTGCATTTCCCAACAGTTAACACTTGCTAATAGCTCTTTTACCAGGGAAGGAACTTCATGCTCAATTCTCTTGTCTATGTTAGGATTTGGTCTGGTCTTTTGATCTATCTAACCATTGGTTTTGTTGGCCTCATAATGGTCCCAGATAATTGGAGCAGGACTTCAATATGTTCTGGAAGTGGCTGGTTACTCCCGAAATGTGTGTGCCACTATTACACCAGAGGATATGTCTTGCCAGAAAGTCTTTATTGTAGCTTGCAGGATTCATATATGGGTAAGTCTGCTGATTGCTTTTTTACTCCAGTAGAGTATATAGTACCTTCCATCAAATGAAAGCTATCCAATATGGATGGAGTTTTCAGGTCAGTAGCACCCTGCATATTCTATGTTCATTGACTCAACTATGCACCACAAATACCAAAAAATAAATCAATTTATGTCTGTTTGTCACCAGATTATCCATCACACACTACACATTCCATGGGCATGGAGCCATGCTTTGTCTGCTATGGTAAACCCAGTAGACAGAAGCTGTGAACAATTTTGGTTAAACCAATGAAGGAATAAATAATGCAGGATTTTCCTTGGGAATGATATTATGGAGAGACTTTCATGGTTCCCATCATTTAATATATTGATTAGGGATTTCATACATTCTAAATGCACATAAAGCTGTTTTATACATGTATGCTTCTGAAAGATCATAGCTACAAATATCGCTCCCTATCTAAAAAGTTATCTCTTAAGAGTTACAGGTTTTTGTTGTTGTTCTGTTTTGGAATAGGTATTCAAATCTAGAATGATGTAAAGATGCTGTAGTCTAGGAAACAAGAGTAGATGCTTCATGAATCTCAATAGTACAAGACCAGAATGTAAGACTACTTTTATAATGTTCTTACTGTATGCTGATGCTGTTGCTTCTCTTTCTGACTGATTTTCCTGGGACAGTGTGGAGCAGCAGCATGTACACATATTGGAATTTTGCTAGGAATAGAAAATTTTACGCTTAAGACTGGCTAACTCTAAAACTCCCGGATGTTCCATATTTTAAGTAGCCTTCTAGGCATTCTGATACTTCCTTAGGCAGCTGGCCTCCATAGCTTATGAAACAATGGTTGAGGTTAATTGCATTTAGGGCTATGGGCCTCAAGTCAAATCTTAACTTTATTGTTTCTTAGCTGTATGATTTTAACAAATTATTTCACTTCTCTGTGTCTCATTTTCTTTATATAGGAACTGTAGATATTAGTGGCACTAAATTTATGGATATATTATAAAGATTACACAAATTAATATAGCTAAGTGAAACAAGACATTACCTGGCATATAATAAAAACAAGGAACAAGAGATATATCCATTGCATTATTTATCATGTTATATATAATGGTATTACCTACAACTGAATGCTTCTACTATATTTTCTTTAGTATTTTATAAATTTTTTGGGAGGAAATATGATTTGTATTTCAATATCCCCATGTAACTGACCACATTAATAATATTATTCATTTAAGTCAAGTCCTTGCTACATATCATGGAATATGCTGAGATTGGTAATGTTACTTAATCCAAGGAGTGCTGTTAATTTGATGCCATTACCATTTTGTAATAAATGTCTTCTACTTTTAAACTATTCTATGGGTTTCTCAAACTGTCAGAGTTTACATTAATTTGTCACAGTTACTGTTTTTACATCTATTTCAGAAACTTTCTTAAATATCATAATTGCTAATGAGTCTCAACCATGAGTTATATAACAATAAACAAATCACAAAATGTACATCTTTTATAGTTTCATTATTTGAATCATATAGAATTTTTGTGCATCCATGTATTTATGTATCTCATTAGCTTGGTAGAAAGAACAAAATTTGTTAATGTTAAGTCAAATTGCCTGTAAATGACTTAAGGAATATGTTAATGATCTTGCTCCAAATGAATAATTATAAAGCAGGTGCAGCAGAGATATGATCATTTAACTGACAGCAAACAGCTTCTAATGGCTTCAGTAACCAAGATAATGGCAATATCAGGGAATGCCTGTTAAACACATTGTTCATACTGTCCATTTAATACACAAGATTTTCAGAGCATGGGATATCCTTCCAGACCCATTTTACTGCTTAGTTAAACAGAAGTTAATTTAAACCCACACAGATGATAAAACATAAAAATTTCATTATTATAACACAGTGAACCCTTGAATTAAAAAAAAAAAAAAAAACATAACATTTCCGTGTAGTTTTATATGGGCTTTCATACCATTGTTGAGACTTATTCCCCCTCATAAGTTTTTTTTTTTTTTTTTTTTTTTTTTCCGAGACAGAGTTTCTCCACGCAGTTTTGGTGCCTGTGCTGGATCTTGCTCTGTAGACCAGGCTGGCCTCGAACTCAAAGAGATCTGCCTGGCTCTGCCTCCTGAGTGCTGGGCACCACCTGGCTCCCCATAAGTCTTAAGGGCACAGGAATTGTACAAAATGCATAGGACAAGTTTTAAACTGAGATCTTTGGAGATAGCTGTGCATGTTCCTCAGATTTCAAAAGGAAAACAGGCCAGTGGATATTAGCGAAGTTGAAAGATTTCACATATTGTGCTTAGGACCCCTAGTCAAACATAATTGATTCTTTTAAAACTAAACTAGCTTTAGTATCAATAATTATAAACATAAATCTACAAGTAAATTGATATTGGCTTATAGCTCATTTCATTGGAATTTTGAACTTTGTTTTTTTCAGTACAATCCTGTTTATAAATGAGAAAAGTCAAATTAGCTAATGTAGGCAATTTACTGATTCTAATGTCTTACAATCCAGGGCACAATCTCGTATCAACATGACTGGACCCAGGGGCTCATTTATTCTTTAGTTTCTTGTTTCTTCTCCAGACAGTCTACCTATTAATGGAGTAAGACATCCATTGTCCACACTCTCCAACAGAACAAAGACCAGCATCAGGCAATCTCCAAAACCTCAGTTGAAAAATGGCACCTTCACTATGTGACCTGGCATTGAATTTCTGCTGAAGAACCTGATAACCCTAAACTGATTTGTACACCTGCCTTCATGAAGGGATCCAAGAAAACGTGACAATTCTTTTCAACATAAGCAAGGAATCAGTACCTCTCACAAAATACAAATTTGATTATTGAAATAATGAAAAAAGATTCTGAATATCTCAAAAAGCATAGTTCTTTGCATTTTGCTGTAGAAGCCTTGTCTGTATGCATCCCCTTTTCATACATATACACTTTAAAATACAAAATACATAGAAACTTCTGTTGTGGGATACTTGTAAACTGTGTGAAAATGTATTACATATTGATAACTGTTACATTTTGAATATGAAATGTTCCCACAAATTCAAGGGTTGAATGCTTTGTCCAAAGTCGGTATTATTATTATTTTTCTTTTTTTGTGTGTTATTTTATTTTTTTAAATTTATTTTACAATACTATTCAGTTCTACATAATAGCCTCAGATTCCCTTGTTCTTTCCCTTCCTGCGCCCCTCCCCTTCCCCCCAGCCCATCCCCCATTCCCACCTCCTCCAGATCAAGGTCTCCCCCGAGGACTGGGATGGACCTGATAGACACAGTCCAGACAGGTCCAGTCCCCTCCTCCCAGACTGAGCCAAGCATCCCTGCATAAGTCCCAGGTTTCAAACAGGTAACTCATGCAACGAGCCCAGGACCTGGTACCACTGCCTAGATGCCTCCCAAACAGATCAAGCCAATCAACTGCCTCACCTATTCAGAGGGCCTGATCCAGTTGGGGGCCCCTCAGCCTTTGGTTCATAGTTCATGTGTTTCCATTCATTTGGTTATTTGTCCCTGTGCTTTATCCAACCTTGGTTTCAACAATTCTCGCTCATATAAGCCCTCCTCTTTCTCACTAATTAGACTCCCAGTGCTCCACCAGGGGCCTAGCCATGGATGTCTGCATCCAGATTCCTCAATCCTTGGATGGGGTTTATGGCACAACTATTAGGGTGTTTGGCCATCCCATCACCAGAGTAGGTCAGTCCTGGCTGTCTCTCGATCATTGCCAGCAGTCTTTTGTGGGGGTATCTTCGTGCATAAAACTTAAGTCCAAGTGGATCAAGGACCTCAACATAAATCCAGCTACTCTGAACCTGCTAGAAGAGAAAGTAGGAAGTAGTCTTGAACACATTGGCATAGGAGATCACTTCCTAAATAGAACACCAGTAGCACAGACACTGAGACAAACAATCAATCAATGGGACCTCTTGAAACTGAGAAGCTTTTGTAGAGCAAAGGATATATATAGTCAACAAGGCAAAGCGACAGCCTACAAAATGGGAAAAGATCTTCACCAACCCCACATGTGACAGAGGACTGATATCCAGAATATATAAGGAACTCAAGAAATTAGACATCAAAACGACCAACAGTCAATTGAGAAATGGGCTTTAGAACTAAACAGAGAATTCTTAACAGAGGAAACTCAAATGGCTGAAAGACATTTAAGGAATTGCTCAACATCCCTAATCATCAGGGAAATGCAAATCAAAACAACTCTGAGATACCACCTTATGCCTGTCAGAATGGCTAGGATCAAAAACACTGAAGACACTTTATGCTGGAGAGGATGTGGAACTAGGGGAACTCTCCTCCACTGCTGGTGGGAATGCAAGCTTGTACAACCCCTTTGGAAATCAATATGGCGCTTTCTTAGAAAATTAGGAATCAATCTCCCCCAAGATCCAGCTATACCACTCCTGGGCATATACCCAAGAAATGCTCAATCATACCACAAGAGCACTTGCTCAGCTATGTTCATATCAGCATTGTTTGTAATAGCCAAAACCTGGAAACAACCTAGATGCCCTTCAACTAAAGAATGGGTAAATAAATTGTGGCACATATACACAATGGAATACTACTCAGCAGAGAAAAACAATGACATCATGAGGTTTGCAGACAAATGGATGGATCTAGAAAAAATCATCCTGAGTGAGGTAACCCAGACTCAGAAAGACAAATATGGTATGTACTCACTCATAGGAAGATGCTAGATGTGGAACAAGGATGACTGGACTGCTACTCACATCACCAGTGAGGCTACCTGAAAAACAGGACCCCAAGAAAGACACAGAGAAATTGATGAGATCTACATGAACAGCCTGGACATGAGTGGGAGCAATGAAGGGCAAGGGTCGAGGGAAAGAGAGCGGGAGATCTTAGCTGGATCAAGAAAAGAGAGGGAGAACAAGGAATAGGAGACCATGGTAAATGAAGACCACATGAGAAAAGGAAGAACAAAGAGCTAAAGAGGCCCACAGAAATCCACAAAGTCGGTAGCATTATATTGGAAGGTTCTAGAAACTTTAGGAGGTGGGGCCTAGCAGGAGGAAGTAAGTCACTAAGAATATGTCCCTAAAAGATGAATCTTACCTTAGTGCCTCCAGTACCCCACATGTTTTCCATGAGTAAGTAGCCTCCATCACAAGTTTATTGCTTTGATGTTTAACTTCATTATGGGTCAGAATTAGTGGAGATTAGGATTCAAGAAGGCAACATTTGAGACTGTGAGCTAAAATATACCTTTCGTTGTATTAAGGTTGCCTTTGGGAAATGTCTAACATGATAGACCAAGTCTCACAGCTTTAAGCTCACATTGGGAAAGTAGTTGAGGATTAAATGAGGTTGTGCATTCAAGTGGCTAATCACAGCTACAGAGAGTAGCAAATTGTGACTATGTATCATAACTTTTATTATTATTCTTTAATTATCTTCATCATGATCATTATCATTCTCTGATTGGTTTTGACCATGAAATCCTAGCATTGGCTTGGTTCAGGTCAATTGTACCCAGAGAAAGAGATATTTCCATGATATGTGTACTCTATAGAATAAGGAAGAACAAATAAAATGTCATATAAGCAAAAGCTACATGTGTTCATCATAGCTCCCTTATCAACTACCTGGTAGAATTACTTGAACATTTGCATATTTAAAAAAAATTTTTTTTCAGAATTTTAGGCTCTTAGTAAATGACCTACTTAGGGTTAATTTGACTATTAAGTATTGTTGTTTTTTATTATATGTTTTCTGCCATTATTGGGGATATTGTTGATAGTGGCAATAAAAATTTGATATGATAAAAGTGTGCTTCCAAGTTTGCAAATTTTAGCTAAATTATGTATATGGATGTATTATTATTTAGAAGTCACTTTAGGATAGGAGCTTGATTTAACTTATTTAAATGTAATTCTAATTTTACAGGTAAATTAATATTAAAATTAATCTCTCTTGATATGTACCCTATTATGTTTTCAGCATTTTTTTTTTACTGAAAACTATAATACTACAAGGGATAGGAAGAAAAAAAAATCTCAATAGAGTGAAGACATCAGCCATGAAGCACAATAAAACAGGTGTACCTAAATAGGTCTACTAGGAACATTTTGTGATTAGCATCTTTTAAATGCTTCTGTTGAGAAACCATGTTTTCATAACAAGGTCGGTGAGTATGAAACCTGTGATACTTCCTTCTGAGATTGCTACAATTTGCAAAAACAATAAAAACCTGCTAAAAACATTTATATGTTTTTAAATGTTGCAATCTAGAAATCCCACTGATATTTGTGGTGCAAGATTCGCCGAAGGCTACATAACCCTGCTTGTACATTGCCAGGACTGCAATCTGCTTTATGACAAAACAGATTCATTTATCTCCAAATAAATAAATTACTTTTGTGAACATTTAGAAACATTTGCATAATTAGGCTGTAAGATCTTAGCAGTCTTTTTCATAATAATTAAACTAATCTAATCTTGGACAGGATAAACAGACTTACTAGGATGAGTGCAGCCTTCAGGCAAGGAACTTACGGGATTCTACAGGAACTGTAAGGCTGATGATGTCTGTTAATTATGCAAGGCTTTACTCCCCAGTAATAGCGGCGTTTGTATTGCCTGAAGCTCAGATAACTACTCCCAGGCACATAAAATTAGACTCTACTTTTTTGACATTCTCTTAAAATAAAAACAAAGAGATACTTCAAAATGATTATATGCTTTCAAGGAGGAGGGCACTAGCTTCCTACCGATGGATCTGAAGCTGCATACAATTGGCCCATTATTCAGTCACGTCATCCTGATTAGCTTCAGATCTAGAATTTTTTTATATGGTGTACAGATGCACAGAGCTGAGGCTCAATGGAAGAATGGCAAATGATTGATTGTGTTTCAATCCACAGAACTTCCTAGAATCCTAGATTTTAAAAATGAAGTTACTTTATTAAATAAGTCACCTAAAAGATTGCTCATTTTATTTCCAAATATAAAAAGATAATATGGTAAAAATAAAATAAAAATGAATGTTTTTAAAATTGTATATATTTTTTAACCAAGTAATCTTTTTTATTAGGCAGGTTGGTCCATGTAGTAGTCTTAGTGTGGACTTAATTAGAGAGAAACATTTTCCACTTTGCTGCTCATAGACACCATATTTTCCTTAAAAATCAAAAGCTTAAAATGACTCATTGCAGGTTAACAGATTAATTTTTATGAATTAATTGACAAAATTGCATCTACAACCATGGGGACCACATCTTGGGCTTCCCCAAGTCCTCAGGATAACTGTCAAAACAACGCAGATGAGAAACATAGAACATAGTGTAGAACATAAGATTTTACTACGGACTTAAGTGGAACACTCTCAAGGGGTGAGAGTGGACAATGGCCGAAAGCTTTGTGTTATTTCTAAAGTCTCTAAAACAGGCAGCAGTTCCTGAGGACTTTGTACCACGTAGGGGATTTTGAGACCTGCATGGATAGACTCCTAAAAAGACAGGACAACTTCAAGTACTTTCAAAACTTCCTTCTATGCAGTAGTCAATTGTGTACCTAGGGTACTGGAACCCAGTTTGGACAGTCAACTGTTCAGAAGGTTGAGGAAGTCATGTCCTTTTGGGGGCCAAAGACACATTCAGGTCCCATTTAATTTTTAAGTGAGGAGATAATTCATGTAACTTACACTTGTGTGTCACAGTCCATCAGTGAGGGATGTCAGGGCAAGAACTCAAACAAAACCTAGTTTATGTTTAACATTTTTTAAATTAAAATATTACATGATTTCCTCTTCTCTTTGATCTGTCCAACTCTTCCCTCATACCCCACTTTGAGTAGCAGAGTCCTCTTTTTCCCATCCTTCGATTGACAGACCATTCATTGATGAGGGAGAGATCTGGCCCTATGCATTTGATTTGAAGGACATTGAAAGCAGTAAAACCAAGGACAGAAGCTGCAAGACTGATAATTAGGACCTAGTGACTAAGAATGGAAAATAAATACCATGGACATTCTAACTTGTGGAGAATGGGAAATATAAGGGAAAGAGAAGTAAACAATCAATTTATTGGTTTGCTACAATAGAAGCATGAACAATGATTACTTCTTGATTCTACAAAGTTTGTTAGTGATAACTTGGAATCTCATTAAAATAGATGTTAAATATTTTAGATTAGACTCACCTATTTAACTGTGAACATGACTTGAGCCAAAATGTCTTCTTGGTATGTTTTGCTTTTTTTAATTTCTCATCTAGCGAGCACAAGGTCCTGGGCTTGATCCTCAGCTCCAGGAAAAAAAAAAGGATCAAGCCAGCCTAAATTCCAGCATGGACTGGGAAGGTACTCTCCAGGCCCCACCCCTAACTGAGCAGCTATTAGCAGTTGATATCTGTTGAGAGAGAGAGAGAGAGAGAGAGAGAGAGAGAGAGAGAGAGAGAGAGAGAGAGAGAGAGAGAGAGAGACTCTTCTTTGAGGATGTGGCCACTGTACCTTGTACATGCTTTAGTGGATATCCTCACACCCATACACCCATGCATGCATGTGCCACAGCAATTAAACTTAATGGGTTATTAAAAGAAAGAAGGAGAAGGAGCAAGATGAAGAAGAGAAAGAGGAGGAGGAGAAGAGGAAACAGAAGAGAACATGAATCTTGGAGTGGAATCTGTTTAGAAAATAGGTGAGTGAATATGTCTATTTTTGATGATTTACATGTATGAAACACTGAAAGAATAATTTTAAATGTATGATTGCAAAATTTTAATTCAGCATCTGCTTTGGGTAGATTAGGGTAATCAAAATGACCCATTACTGGGTAGGAGAGATGACTTAGTGGTTAATCATGCACACTACTCTTGCAGAGAACCAGACAAGTTCCCAGGGTCCTAGTACCCACATCTGTAACTCCAGCTCCAGAAGGTCCAATATCCTTTCTGTTCCTTACACATTGGAATACATTTACAAAGTCTTTTACTCTTTACCAAACTCCAAAAGTTACAAATGACCTTGTGAGAAGTAGAAAGCTATGTCAATATGTTGCTAGCTCTCTGTTATAATTTGGATTTTGCATGTCTGCTAAAGGCGTTTATATTGAAGGCTAGATCTACTTTCCATGTATTATGGGAGGTTGTAGAATCTTAGGAGATAGAGAAAGTAGAAGTAACTTAGGTAACTTGGAGTTGTTAGACTAATAATCCCCATGAGGGAGATAATGGAGATCTGATCCTTTTCTATATCTCCTTGATTTCTGGATGATATTAGGTGAGCAGTTTTTCCAATGTGTACTTCTGCCATGATGCACTGTATTGTTACAGATACCCAGGTGACAAGGCCAGGTAACCTTGGGCTGAAATCTCTAGAGTTTTGAGTCAAAATGAGCCTTTCTTCTTTGTAAGTTGATTTTCTCAGATATTTTGTTACAGGGATAGAATATCGACTAGCCACCCTCTTTCTATTCCACTTGTTTTCTTTAAATGGCTGTTCTTCCTGTACTTCATGCTTTTTTCTATGGCTATAGCTCCTGGCAGGAAAGGCCTTCCTGCTCCCCACTCAGATATCACCTTGCCTTTGCATTCTGGGACTACAGCTCTTCTACTACCTTCAATTTCTAGTAATGCAAGTGACATTTTTGTTCATACCAATCTCTGGGTTGTTTTTCAGCCCAAATTAAGAGTTTTCCCTGTCCAGATTGAAAATGACTTGTATTTTGCTAAAATGTTATGAGACAGGGCATGCTGACTAAAGATTACATTACATTGAATAGGGCATTTTAGCCAAAATCATAAATCCATGAAAAGAAAACCAGTGGCTATTTTGAAAGCTTGAGGCCATCAAAATGAACTATGGAAACAAATTGCTCCAAATTCAAGGGGCCAAGTTGTTTAGTTTGGTATCTGGAAAATAGATTCAGGAATTTCCATTAGGATGATACTGTTGTGATACAAAGACAGAAAAAGTATTTAAAACCTTTTCACTACCAAATCAGAGTTCTAAGAGATGGATTCCATCCCGTGCTCCACAACCTGAGAGAGTTTAAACTTAAGGAAACACCAATAGGCAAGTCACTTCCAGAACAACACAAGTCATCAGGGAAAACATTAATATCCTTGTGCAAAGACAGTATGGCCATTTGTATGAGAATGCATGCAAGTCAGAACAAAGGTGAGGACAACATTCGAAAATAGTTGAGAAACAGGTCATTACAATGATGAATATAAAAAGAGATTACAACCTACAAATAATCTAGTCTTTTTTCCTATTTGTTTCAAAATGTATACCAAGTTATATCAATGAGAATCACATAGATAATTCTGGAAATGAACTAATCTCTCTCAGTGAGAAATCTATTGAACATTAAAAATATCACAAGCACAACAATGCTGTTGATTGAATCAATGCTCATTTCTTCAGAGGCTTTTGGTTAAGGGGTCCACCTTTCCATGACTTTTATTAAAACAGAATAAGGTGATGGCACACTGTGTATCAGGACAGCATTGCTTTAACAGCTTGGTGGTACTCTTTAGGAAACCCAATATAGTATTGTATTTAAAGTCTGGAAAGAGGAAAGAGCACATGGCTCATGCATCATTTGGTTTTCAAATTCTTTCTGTAATTCTAATTCTTTAATTATCAGACTTAAGTTCCAAGGCAGATACTTTATATTTGATTATCTTTAAGGATTATCTAAAAGGACCAGAGTTGTATATTTTTGGTTGTGAGCCTAGCCTTTAATGGCTGAGCCCTTTTACAGTTATTATTTTTTTTTTAATTTCTATTTTATTTCTCTCTTGGTCCTCTTCCTCCCTCCCTCCATCCCTTCCTCTCTCCCTCCTACAGAATTGACAAAGCAGGGCTCCTAGGGGCTCACAGAGACTGAGGCGGCAATCACAGAGCCTGCAAGGGTCTGTGCATGTATGTTATGGTGTTCTTGTGGAATTCCTAGCACTGGGAGTGGAGGGTGTCTCTGACTCTTTTGCCTGCTCTTAGGACCCTTTTCCTCCTACTGGGTTCCTTTGTCCAGCTTTAATATGAGGGTATATCCCTAGTCTTGCTATGCCATGCTCCTTTGATATCTCTAGGAGGCTTGCTTATTTTTGAAGGGAAACAGAGGAGCAGTGGATCTGGGGGAGACGGTAGGTGAGGGGTACTCAGTGGAGAGGAGGGAGGGGTGAGAGGGGAAGAGAGGAGGAACGGGAAGGAGGTGAGGCTGCAGTTGAGATGTAATGTATGAGAGAGTAATAATAATGAAAAAGAATTGAAATGTCTTCTTGGTAGATTTTTCCTTTGGTTTCCTCTCCTTTCTCTTCTAAAGTTTGAAGTCTATTTTGTTAGATATTAAAATGGTTACACTGTCTTGCTTCTTTAGTCCTTTTACTTGGAATATCTTTTTCCAATCCTTTACTCTGAGGCAATATCTATCCTTGATGTTGACTTGTGTTTCTTGAATGGAGCAAAAGGATTGATTCTGTTTTTGTATCCATTATGTTAGTCTGTGTCTTTTTATTGAGGAATTGAGACCATTGACAATGAGATATCCATGACCAATGATTGTTGATTCCTGTTATTTTTTGTTGTTATTTGTGGTGGTGGTAGTGGTAGAGGTGTGTGTGTGTGTGTGTGTGTGTGTGTGTGTGTGTGTGTGTGTGTGCCTCCCTTCTTTTGATTTTGCTTGTTTGAGATTATTTATTCCCTGTGTTTTTATAGGTACAGTTAATCTCCTTAGGTTGGAGTTTTCCTTCCATCACCCTCTTCAGGACAGTATTTATAGATAAATATTACTTAAATTGGCTCTATCTTGCCTTATTTTCTCCATCTATGGTTTTTGAAAGTTTTGCAGGGTATATTAGTCTAGGCTGAAATCTGTTTCTTAGAATCTGTAGCACAACTGTTCAGGCCCTTCTGACTTTTAGAGTCTTCATGAAGAAGTTAGGTGTAATTCTAGTTGGTCTGCCTTTATGTGTTACTTGCTTCTTTTCCTTTTCAGCTTTTAACATTCTTTCCTTGTTCTGTACATTCAGTGTTTTGATTATTATGTGCTGTGGGGACTTTCTTTTCTTATTCAATCTATTTAGTGTTCAGTATATTTCTTGTACCTTTCTAGGTATCTCCTTTAGTTTGGGAAAATTCTATGATTTTGTTGAAAATATATTTTCAACGTTGACAGGGTTTCTTCTCCTTCTATTCCTGTTATTCTTAGGTTTAGTCTTTTTACAATGTCCCACATTTCCTCAATGTTTTGTGTCAGGAGTTTTTTTTTTAACTTAACATTTTCTTTGACAGATATATCCATTTCTTCTATCATAACTTCAATGCCTGGGATTCTCTCTTCCATCTTTTATATTCCATTGGTGAGGCTTGCCTCTGTAGTTCCTGTCTAAATTCCTAATATATTTTTTTTCATTTTCAAAAGAATTCCCTCAGTTTAGATTTTCTTCTTTGTTTCTACTTCCATCTTTTGACCTTGAACAGTTTTATTCATTTCCTTATACTGTGTTTTCCTGGGTTTCTTTAAGAGATTTACTCATTTCCTCTTTAAGGACTTCTATTATCTTTACCCAGGCTGTTCTAAGGCCTTTTTCTTGGTCTTCAACTGTGTTGGAATACTCAGGGCTTGCTGTGGTAGGATAGCTAGGCTGTATTAGAGTCATGTTGTCATGGCTGTTATTGATTGTGTTTTTATGCTGGCATCTAAGCATCTGGGATTGGGATGATTATAGATCTAGGTGCTGATACCTGATTTCTTTTTTGGGTGGTTGTTTGTCCTTGGTTCCTGTTTCCTCTCTGGATATTGGGAGAATGTGATGGCTGTTTGTTGCCTGGAAGGAGATTTTCTGTTGGCCTGTCTCCCTGGCCTGCCCTGCTGGTGGTATGTTCCCAAGGAATGCCTGCTTGTGTTGGAGGCTGGGAAAATGGGATGAGTTGAGGAAGGAAGACTGGAGGAGAAAATCTTTGTGATCTTCTGGAAGAAATGGAGACCACAGCAGGTGTCCTTCTAGGGAGCTGGGGATGAGGTTGAAGGGACTGGATTTCAGGAACAGAAGGAGAGATGAAGTTCTGCAGTCAGCTTACCTTTTCCCTGCAGGAGTCAAGCATTTTCTTAATTGTATAGCCTACCTATTAACATTATTCCAAATTAAGTATTTTAAATTTGTTTTAATAAATCCTTTTAAAATTATTCACTAAATACATTTATGCACTGAACATTGTCTTAGGTATTGGGAATATAACAAGTGAAATGGAAAACAAATCTTTTTATTCTCATAAACTTAAAGTAAGATAGATTGTTTTATGTAAGCTACTTATATTCTACTGAGGAAATATCTTTTAATAACCTAGTGTGAACCAGCACCTTGCACATGGAGTACCAAGAAAACAAGACACTGACAGGAGTGCCAGAGTCTCCTTCTTGGAGCCAGGTTAACCTGGATTTCTAGATAATCCTTTCAAGAGCCAGGCTGAGGTGGCTGTAGACTCTGTTGACCTATTTACTTACTGTCAGTGCTGAAGGGAAGGCAGAGCTGGGGAAACTGTGATCAATCCTTCTGCTTCTCCTTCAAGCACTCTATGGCCTCCTTGAACACCAAAGACATTTTTGTCTTTATGTAATGTGACCAAGAGAAGCACACCCTTGATAGCCTTCTACCTCCTAAGACCATGGCTTAAAAGGCTCTCCTATCCATTTCCCTTTCCAAGAGTTCAAACAAAATTCAGTAAAATGCTTTGATGCTGGGTAGGTACCCAAGTCCTTTTTGCTAGATCATCTCACACTATTCTTAGGAAAGAATTTTATGTCATAATTCACTTCTGAAGTTACAGATATTGTAGTTTAGAAATGTCAAAAATATTGTTAAATGCACTGTATTTCAGAGTAAAAAATATATAGAGAATCTAAGTTTCTGACAATGGTTGAATTAGTAAGTAATCTTGATTAAAATAATATATAATAGGAGCATTAAATTGTGCTCAGCATTACTTGTATTTAAAGCTGATGGGGAGTCCCCTGGTTGGATAGTTTCTAATTTGAGGAGTTTATGCTGTCTAAAAAAAAGTAGAAATGGCTAGATAGCAAAAATGAACTAGGTTTGAAATGTCTACAGTGCCTAGAGATGCAAGGTATATACTGGAATGGACTATGGGCTATAGGCTTTCTAATGTGGGTCCCTGGCAGCCCTGTTGTTCTTCTATAGAAGATTAATTGTGAACCTGTTTGAATATTCTTCAAAGCTATAGATGTGTAAATTCTTGGACAAATGAAGCAATAACTCAGAGTTGAAAGTGACAAATGAGATAACCAGGGTACAAAGTTTTTTCTTGAAACAAAAAGAGTTTCAAAAGGTCCTTGATAAAGAATGGACTAATGAGTGGTAATGTCAACTGGGGAGTTATCAGGTTAGGGTGGAACATGTGTCAGTAGGTCAATCCCTACTACATTATGCAGATATTCTTGTTCCTAGTCTAAAGAACATTGTGATTCTCAATTCCCTTAAAATTTATAGCCCCTAAATATAACCATAGAGACTATATGATTTCCTAATACCCTTACCCCATTGAACACTCCCTCCCACTTTTTGATCTATAAATTCATTTGTTTGTTTATTATCTTCTTCCCATAAACTTACGGCATAATGAACAGGAAGCATAAGAATAGGGGTTGATTCTTCTCCTGACTGTCTAGGACCAATGTCTCTGCCATTATGAGGCCAAATAACTACATGGGGTGGGTGGCTGCTGCTCTGGTCCTGAATTTTAATGATGCAATGAGTTATGTGTCCAAGGTTTCTGTGGAACTCTCTTAGGTCAGTAAGGGACCTCTTTCTCCCCAGTCTTCTCTGCCTTTCTCCATTAGAGAGTAAAATTTAAATACTCTGTTATGTGCTAGTAAGTTCTTTACACAAGAAATAAAACTGTATCCATATTAGTGACAACAATAGAATAAAATCAAGATTTTTTTTGGAACATGTTCCTACTCTTACTGCCTAGTGATATTCTGTTAACATTTCTGATATTGTTTCTGATTCATTTGAAAATTTTTATTTATATGTGTATTAATATGTATCTGTGTGAGTGTATATGCAAGTACATGTATGTGAGCAGTTGTGTGTCCATTGACAGAGTCCAGAACAGAGAATTACAGCTCTCAGTCCTGGAGTTAAAGTTGTGTATGGGGTGCCTGGCTTTTTATGTGGGTAATGGCATCCAAGCTCTGATTCTCATGATAAAGCAGCAAGTGTTCTTAACTAGTGAGCAGTCTCTCACAGCTCCTGCTTCTTTTTTTTTAAATTGTAATTTTTGCTTAAACCTTTGTAAACATACAATTTCATAATCTCTTTTTTCAGACATTACAATAATATTTAATTTAATATTTAATAATTATATTGCTTTAGAATTTACTCATTAATTTACCCATTGAGGGAAATTTAAATGGTTTCTGATTTTTTCCCCTCTAAATGCTTTTGTAATGAACAATTGTGTGTTTCAGATGCCTGAAAGCCACAGCAGATAAATTTCCATACATATATACATACCATAATATCACACGAAATACTTCTCTTAGAATAGTGCATGATAAATTCACTGGAGTCTTTCAGACTTGGGAACCCATTATTATAGAGTAGCTACACCAAGTAAATAAATAAAAATTCCATTTTATTTTAGCATGCATTCAGATGATTACTACTGAGGATAGACTGTCATAAGGTTTTATTAGATATGTTCATCGCCTTGGTGTTTTTTTCCAGGTCTAAAGTCCAAACCTCAAGCTTTAAGCATGACGTATGCATGCACTAATACTGCACTCAAGCATCAGTTCATATTTCCTGTCTTGTTAGTTGTCAGATTATAGGCCAATAAAGGAAGTGAGAGAATGGGCTTTGAGGAAAAAAATGCCTGCACCATGGTTCTTCCATTCTGGTTTCGGTACTCATGATTGATTATTATTGTTGTTATGATGGTCTTACTGTTTTTCTGACTATTAGCAGCCCAATTTTCTCCAGCTATCCTCTTGGCTGGGTGGGCGGTTGATTGATTTGTTACATCTTTTCTTTGGCTACTGCAGAAATAAAATTCTGTTTATGACCTTAACTTTCTCATGATCTCAACCATGACCTGAAAGAAAACAACTTTCTTCTTCAATTTGAAACTGTACCAGAAGATAAACACTGCATTTTCTCTCTCAGATGAGAAACATAACTTCATTTTTTTCCTTCTGTGTTGTTAGCATGGGGTAAAGATGGAAACTAGGAAGTTAGAAATGGGTCATTGGCAGGCAGATGCATTTAGGGAGGAGGGATAGTAGAATGCAGGCAAAATAAAAGTAGATGGGAAATATTAGGTGCCAAAGGGTTCAAGTAGGTAGTTGAGTAATGGGGATGTGGAAATGAGGGTTTAGGGAAAGATGTAACCAAAATGAAGTGTGCATGAAATAGCTACTTTGGAACCTATGATTTTGCAATCAAAGTGAAAAATTCAATAAGGATATAGTGAAACATATGTAATGTGAAAGAACATGGGGTGAATACAAGGAACTGAAGCTTTAAGTCTACTTAAAGAGACTATGGTGTTTTAGCCAAAAGTAAGGGTGTATGATGAAATCCCCCTAGGTTTGTAAGCTAATTAAAATATATTTTATTTTTTAAAAATGAGTTTGACATTAGTATCCCTACATTAATAAATAATGGTCCACCTAGAAAGAAGTGGATTATTAAATGAAAATCTTGGTGGCAGGCAAAGGTTACTCCTATATAAGCTATTTTTCAGAGAGTCACCAGTGACAGCCACAATAATACAGGCTATTGCCAGTGTCTTGGTTGCCAACTATAGCCACCCAGTAAGTGTATTGCGGAAGAAACTATACACTTTGGTCATAGGACATAGAGAACTATGTCTTGAACTGCTTGCTAGCTTCCATAGTACTGGAAGATACCAACTAAATGAGCTGTTGGGTGAGAAAGGACAATAATATTTCTATTCAGCCCTGGATTTTGCATGCTACAATACTGACTTGCTAGGCAAGATGTGCTCACTGGTGCAGAGGATTGGGGCTTATCCACAGGATGAAGTTCCTGCGTGGTACTGTAAACAGGGTGAAAATCCACCACAATAGGGGATTCTATTTTTTATAAGTTGTTTTTATTCTTATAAGTGGCCATGTTATCTGGAATGTCTCCATCAAATGCCTCTCCTCAGGGCTCAGGGAACCTGCAGAAGAGGAAGCTGAAGAGTGCAACAGCCAAATGGGATGGACAATACCAAGGAAACAAGGCCCTCTAAATCAACATGTGCAAAGCTCATATGAACTTGCAGAAGCTGAGGCACCACACAGAGCCCCAAGGGTATGCACTAGGTCCTCTTCCTATATACGTACACATACACACACACTCCAGTTTAGTGTTTTTACGGGATTCCTAAGTGTGTGAATGAGTGGGTCTTATTCTTGTGCCGTCTCCTTTGCACAGAAAGAGCTCTTTTCTTTCTGTTTGCTTGTTTTGTCCAATTATCATGTGTCAGTTTTTGTTTTATCTTATCATACTTTATTTTATTATTCTCCCTTAGAAGCCTGTTTGTTTCTAACGACAAAAAGGGAGTGAATCAAGATGGGAGGGGAGATACGAACTGGGAGGAGTAGAGGGAGGGGAAACCATAATCAGAATGTATTTATGTGAGAAAAATAATTCCTTTTTCAATAAAGAAATGAACAAAGTGGGCAAGGAACTATGGAAGCTGAGCAGAATTATGAGAAATGACTAATTTTGGATAAACCCAATTCTGCTATTGAAATAGAGAAAAGGACATCAAAAGAAAAATAAGATGCATCCCAAGTGCCCCAGAAAACATGCCAGCACCAACTGTGCTTCGGTCAAGAGCGCATACGCCAGGCTGGTTGGAAAGGAAAGCTAACAAGAATGAGGCTTTGTTCTTATCCAGGTGATGTGGTGCACCATGTAAATGTCACTGTCACCCATGTGCTCATGGAGGGCTTGGAGTAAATCCAGAGTTCTCTCCTGAACTCTGGATCCCAATGGCTGATGGGGACTGGCAGACACTGCTGAAGATTCTCTGCTGGGAGAAAAATCCACTGAAGAAGGATCTGAAGACAGGGAGAGCAGAGACATGAGACTTCCCAATGGGGATTCAGCAAACATGTCTGCACCAAAGAAGGCAGCATCAAAGCTGGTCTGTAATCTAGCTATGCCGCTTTTGGTCATATATCCAAAGAACTCTATGCATGTATGCAATTTTCAAAAAGTATTCTTAATTATTTCTTTTATTTTTTGAGATTATGATAGAATTACACCATTCCTCTTTCCCTTTCTTACTTCCTAGCCCTCCCATGTAACCCTCTTTACTTCCTTTCAAATTATAATCTTTTCTTTTTTCATTAAAGAAGAAAAAAATGGCTATTAAATATATAAAAAGTGTTCATCATCACTATCAACTAGAAAATGCAAACCAAAACAAACTCTTGTTTAATAACTTATGGTTCATAGAATCAGCATCATCCACCCATTCAGTGTACTTACATTCAAACAGTCTTTCAATTAAAAAAATATGTGAGTGTAAGGTTGAGGGCACCTGAATTTTTCTCTGTCCATGTTAGCATGTCTACTGTTGTTGTCCTTGTTCAGCTCATAAACAACAAAATCAAAACTATTTCCAAATAATTTCTTCTATTTTTTCAGATCATAATATTATTGCAACATTTCCCCTTCCTTTCCTTCCTCAAACCTTTCATATACCCCTCCTTTCGCTCTTTAAATTCATGGCCTCTTTTTTTCACTAATTGTTGTTACATATAAAAATATATATTGTACCTCCCCATGGGAGGCCTTATCCTTCTTGTAGGAGGAAATGAGGGGTGGGTTGGGAAGGTGAGGCTGGAGGGGCAGGAAGAGGGAAGAGGGGGATCTTTGGCATGTAAAATGAATAAAATGTTTTTTAATTAAAAAATTCTGCAATAACCAAAAAAATATGTATATATTCCCAAATTCTCTCTGTCTCCCCCTCTCTTTCCTAAGTAGATTACTACAGTCTGTGTAGTCTCTATAACATTTCTTGTATGTATGTTTTTAGGGCTCTCCTAATACATACATCTACAGGACAGCTCCTACACCCGAGGCTCGGGGATCATTGCAGAAGACATTGTGGGAAGAATCTAAGAACTAGGGATCAGGGAGTTTTCTGTGATACTGTGCTTCCTAGGAATGTCAGAAGTTGTACCCATAAAGTTTCACCAGCATAATTGCCTAAACATGAGCTGAACAAGGACAACAACAGTAGACATGCTAAAATGGACAGAGAAAATTTCAGGTGCCCTCAACCCTACACTCGCATATTTTTTTTTTTTTAAATTGAAAGACTGTTTGAATGTAAGTACACTGAATGGGTGGATGATGTTGATTCCATGAAGCATAGGTTATTAAATGAATATCCCAATGTCACATGTATGATACTTCCCCATAACCTGGGCTTATGAATCTTGCTCTTGAACATTCTAGAGATCCCCAAACAATATAGGCTATTGCCATTGCTCTTGGTGGCCCACCAGAACTAGATGGTAAGAATATTGCTAAATGGGTCTGAAAAGATGGGTCAGTGATTAAGAGTACCAACTGTTCTTCCAGAGGAACCAAATTCAATTTTCAGCACCTACATGGCAGTTCACAATTATTTGTAACTTCAATTACAGGGTATTATATATCCTTTTCTGGTTTCCACAGGCAGTGCATACACATGGCACATAGATGTACATGCAGGCAAAACAGCCAAACACACAAAATTTAAAAAGAAAACAATAAAAAGGTACTATTATTGAAGATACCACCCACTTTGTTTGTAGCACATGAGAAAGGAAACTAGAACTGAGCTGGAATCTTCCTTCCCTGGCTAGCTTTTATTGTGCCAGAAGTTTCTATCTAGGCTTCTAGGGAAGAAAAGTCATCAGTTGTCTTACCTGTCAGTGCCCCCTGCATTTTACAATGCTGACCAGCCAGGCAAGATGTGCTCATTGGTACAATCATGACATAACTGGAGGTTATGGGCCTTATGGGGACCTACTACTCTTGTTTTTCTAAATGATAACGTCAAACTGCCTTCTCAAAATTTAGGTTTACACCTAGTCTTGGTCAGTGGTATATTTATTTTTGCAGTGGGCAGGAGTTGATGCAGAAACTCATAACTGGCTGAAGGGCTGAGATTAGGTGACTCTTCAATCTTCAGCATTAAGCATAACATCTTTATAACCCTATGTGGTGGTTTGGGTGTAATTGGCCCCCATAATCTCATAGGGAGTGGCAATATTAGGAGATGTGGCTTTGTTGGAGTGGGTATGGTCTTGTTGGAAGAAGTATGTCACTGTGGGAGTGGGTTTTGAAGTTTCTCATGCTCAGGATACTGCCCAGTGTCTCAGCCAACTTCCTGTTGCTTGCAAGATGTAGAGTCAGCTACTTCTCCAGCACCATGTCTGCCTGCATGCTGCCATGCTCCCCACCATGATGATAATCAAATGAATCTCTGGAACTGTAAGTGAACTAGTCTAATGAAATGTTTTCTTTATAAGAGTTTTTGTGGTCATGGTGTCTCTTCACAGCAATAAAAAACATAACTAAGGCAGAAGTTGGTACCAGGGAATAGGGTATTTCTGAGATGGGCCTGATTATGTTTTTGTTTGAAGGAATATGGACCTTGGAACTATGGATTAGGAAAGCAGTTGAATGCTTTAAGTGCTGCCTAGTAGGTAATACTAGTAGGAGCATGGAAGACGGTGGTGTTGAATGTGATTTGATGAACTGTGAGGAGTTTTCTCAAGGAGATTACAAAGGAGAAGTATTTTAGTATGTTGCCTAGGGATCATTCTTGTGATATTTTGGTGAAAAAAGTGGCTGCCTTTTGTCTTTGTCCAAAGAGTCTAAAGTGAAGAATTTTGGATCAATTCCATTTGCAAAGGAAATCACAAAACAGCCTAGTATAGATTCTGTTGTGTTGTTATTAGTGTCAAGTCTGATGAAGATTTATAATGAAAAGGAGCAAGCTGAACAAGGAAAAATATTTGAGGAGAAAAAGAGCACCAGAAAGTAGAATGGAGCTAAATCCTGTGTCCAAGAAGATAAGCAGATTAAGAAATGGAACAATGGGAGTGGTGACCTCAGGGTAAGATCCCATCCAGATAAGTTTCCAACACATGAAAAGTAACTAAAGAAATGCTTAGAGCCTGGTATGATGGGGCACAGCTTTAATCCCAGCACTGGGAAGGCAGAGGCTGGTAGAGCTCTGAGTCTGAGGTCAGCCTGGTCTACAGAGCAAGTTTCAGGATAGCCAAGCCTAGGCAGTGAAAGACAGAGAGCTGGTGAAGATGTAATTGAATGAGAGGGCCATGTTCCAGCTCCAGTAAATAGCAGAACTTGGCAGCTTTGACCACATGGTTCTGGATTTAGAGTTAAGAATAAAAGAAAGGAGTTATAGAATAAAGCATGAAGCCAGGCATGTGTCAGGGGTGTCCCTGAATGGAGGCCTAGTAGAGAGGCCATTGCATGAAGCTATGGCGTTGAAGCCTGGATTGCCTTGAAGACTCCAATATGTTAGAGTTGCCAGAGTCATGGGATACCTGCCAAAGAGAGTTAGTAACAGGGAGTAGAACCAGTCCAAGAGAAAGAAGTGTGTTGCAGTCAACAAAACTGAATGGGGTTGGAGATCTGAAGAGCATCTTGACATCAGACATAAAGATGCAGAGTTTGGAATTTGCTCAGGTGACTTTCCTTCTTGCTTTGGTTCAGTATTTCCTCATTATGCTCCCTTCCCAATGTTTTAAAAAGGTAATGTGTATCCTGTGCCATTATATGTTGGAAGTATGTGATCTGCTGTGGTATGTTCTGTATGGCAAATGTGTTGCTCTGATTGGTCAATAAATAAAATACTGATTGGCCAGTGGCTAGGCAGGAAGTATTGGCGGGACTAACAGAGAGGAGAAAAGAAAGAACAGGAAGGCAGAAGGAGTCACTGCCAGCCGCCACCAGGACAAGCAGAATGTGAAGATTCTGGTAAGCCACGAGCCACATGGCAAGGTATAGAATTATGGAAATGGATTAATTTAAGATATAAGAACAGTTAGCAAGAAGCCTGCCAAGGCCATACAGTTTGTAAGCAATATAAGTCTCTGTGTTTACTTGGTTGGGTCTGAGCGGCTGTGGGACTTGCGGGTGAAAAGATTTGTCCTGACTGTGGGCAAGGCAGGAAGACTCTAGCTACAGTGATCTGCTTTTTTATTTTTATTTTTACGGGGAAGTTACAGTTAAGAGATTACATGAATCTCAGAAGAGACTTTGAACTTTGGTCTTTTATACACTGTTCAGACTGTAATAGACTATGGGGACTTTTGAAGTTGGACTAAATGCATGTTGCATTATGATATTGTTACAAGTTTATGGGGGCCAGTGAGTGGAGTGTGGTTGTTTAAATGTAATTGGCCCCCATAATCTCATAAGGAGTCTCAATATTAGGACGTGTGGCTTTGTTGGAGTGAGTGTGGCCTTATTAGAGGAATATGGGGGTGAGCTTTGAGGTTTCCTATGCTTAGGATACTGCCCAGTGTCTGAGTTGCCTACTTGCTACCTGCAAGTTGTAGGACTCCCAGCTACTACTCCAGCACCATGTCTGCCTGCATGCTGCCATGTTCCCTGTTATGATGATAATGGACTGAACCTCTGGGAGATAAGTGTGCCATCCCAATTTTAAATGTTTTCTTTATAAGAACTGTCATGGTTATGGTGTCTCTTCACAGCAATAAAAACCATAGCTAGGATAGAATAAAGTTCAGGAAGAGAGGCTAGAAAGAATTTTAGACCCAGAGGATGAAGAAAAGCTTTATAAAATTATATGAGGTCACACTCATGATCACCTATATATATGCGTAAGATAGAGTTTGCCAACAACCACATGCCATCAGAGATGAAGGAGGGGTCCATTCCAAACAAAGTGCTATTTGCACTTAGTCACTGCTGGTGAAGGGGGAGTCATTCTTCCTTAGTGGTGTAGCTACTGATAAATTGGCCATGCTCCAGTAAATCGAATCATCTTCAAGCTCATGCAAGCAACTCTAGTATAATTCAGGCGGCCAGGAAAAAACAAACTAAGAAACAACAACAAAAACATCAATGCATGAGGGAAACTGTTGAGAAGAAGAAAGGATTTAGCAAGAATGGGAGGGGGATAAGAGTCTAATGGGGGATGTGCTGGACAGTTTTATGTCAACTTGACACAAGCTAAAGTTGTCAGGGAAGAGGGAACCTCAGTTAAGAAAATGCCTCCATAAGTTTGGGCTATAGGCAGACCTATAGGGCATTGTCTTAATTGGTGATTAATGGAGGAGGGCCCATCCCATTGTGGGTGGTGTCATCACTAGGCTGGTAGTCTTGGATTCTATAAAAAAGCAGGCTGAGCAAGCCATAGAAAGCAAGCCAGTGAGCAGGACCCTTCCATGGCTTCTGCATCAGCTTCTGCCTCCAGGTTTCTGCCCTGTTTGAGATACTGTCTTGAATTCCTTTGATGATGAACAGTGATATAAAAATGTAAGTCAAATAAACCCTTTCCTCCCCAGTTTGCTTTTGGTCATGGTGTTTGTTCATAGCATTAGTAACTCTAACTAAAACAGAGGATGAGTACAGTTCAAATACATTAGATACATGCATGCAATTGCCAAAGAACAAATGTAAACAAAACTAAACAAACCCCAAACCCCCAAATCACAAACAATAGCTCATACTATTCTTTAGGATTGGTATGAAAAGCCCCTAAAAGGTATTTTAAAAATAGTACGCATTCCTTTTATACCCTAACCACTGGATTTTAAAGCTACATCTACTAGATTTTGCAACACAACCAGGAGCCCTAATAATAAAATACAGCTTTCATATTATTGGGAATTGGCTGGGTTTTTCTTCTGGTCTGGACAGGTTGAAGTGGGATTAGGTAGATGACCTAGGCCTCAACAGGAATGAGCAACCACCATGATGGATTCCCAACATGTTCTTTCCTTCTACAGTAGGCTACTGTGGGCTCTACAATCTCCAGAAAACAAAAATAATGCAGTTGTCTCATAATTATCATTGAGCAGACTGAATTATATGGCCAAGCTCAACTACAGGGGCTTTGAACTAACTCATAAATCTAGGAATGACCAGGAAAAAATTGTGAACCATGTGCACACATACATGCACACACACACACACACAAACACACACACACACATCTTTCATTTACATGTGTGTGAATTACATGGTTTAAGTAAACCATGTAATAGTTAATAAACTATTACATGGTTTAAGTGGACATGTAAAAATATCAGATAGTTCACTGGAGCAAAAAAGAGGAAGGTTTTAGACAATCATCTAATTCACATGAGTGAACACAACTGATTCTCAAGCTAATGGGACTGGGACCTTTGTGTGTTCATCTAAGAGCTAAATTTGGCCCACTGTGCATGCCACTCATTGCCTTTATTTACATTATAAATTACCACATTTTTGTCTGCCTACTCTAACATCATTCTTATTATGTCTATTATTTTAATATAATGTGTTAAAACTGAATTAGTAAATGAATTACTGCAGCATTATTCATAAAACCTGACTTGTTTGACCTCAATCTCTAGGAGCAGAGGGATTTGTAATTGACAAAACCTCCATCTACATACTATGATATATGCAGTCTTTTTTAATTGTACATGAGATTCTGTTATAATTGCTGTGGACAGAATTTTTGCCTTAATTCTACTCATTCCTCATGACAGAGTCTGAGTCATACTTAGGACTTTGGGGACTTCTTTTGAAGGTTTGCTTAAAGTGACACATTTTAAGACAGATTCCCTTAAGATTACCACAGCACATCTATATGCAAGGATTAAAAAGATTTCCTTAATTGGTTACATTATATAACTATTTGTAATTTATACCATATAGTCACAAAAGCAATTCAGTTTATTGTCCTCCTGTTAGTTCTTATACATATTCGTTGGAAACTCCCCAGAGCAAGGACTACATTTTTTATGTCATTGCATTTCTTCTCATGCCAACCAGTGAAATCAGAGCCTAGAACAGTTTTTGAGGGAAACAAGGCATGTCATGTCCCTAAAGTTACCACAGTTGTCACAAACTGGTTGGATTTAAAATATCAGAAACACACTGTCCCACAATTATGGAGATTCAAAGCCCAAAATTAAGATGTTAGGTCCTGTGTTCCCTCTGAGACATGGTGGGAAATTCTAACCTTGCTTCTATCTCACTTTCACTGATTTCCCACTCTTTTTGATGTTACTTGGCTTCCAGGTGAATAACTCCAGTCTCTGTTTTCTTCAACAGAGAACACAATCTGTGAATCTCTTCAACTTCAGATAACTAGCTGTATTTTCCCATCAGGACTTCAGTCATATTGATTAGTGTCCGTCTAGTCCCGTATGAGCTCATCTTAACTATGTATAGAGGGGCTTATTTCCATTCTGAGTGACAGAGGTCAAGACCTCAGTGCCTCTTTTCAGGAAGCACACAATTCAGCCACATTAGTGGGTCCTTAACAAGTATTTGTGAAATAGTAAAAAAGAAGGCATTCTATTAGCATTTTCAGTGAATAAGTGAGGAAATGACATTACCAGGAAAGTAATGTGCAGAGTTCAACTTACTTAAGAAACCCACAAAGATATTCAGTCTCAGTAGTGACAAAGATATGTACCTTAATGTTACTATAAGGTCCAGAGTTTCAAGACACTGCAAGGAGGTTACAAAATCCTACAGACCCCCATTTTCATGCTTTTAGTACCTACAAGGGGAGGGTGTTGTGTTCCTTTTACCCCCATAGTGTCTCACAGTGCTTTCCACACCACCCTGTACTTTTCTCACATAAAACCTTTTTATAGTTGTTATTTTTACATTTATTTGTTGGATACAATCTCCAAGAAGACTTTATCTGTTTATTCTTTTTGTGTGCTACAGGGTAACACAAGGCACATACATCAGTTACCTGCTGATTGACAGGCTGAGTGATTAAATAAATTAGTGAAATGGGCTGAAGTTCACTCTGACCTCTTGTGAAAATTATTTATTTTTAAGTTTGTTGTAAACGACATATATATATATATATATATATATATATATATATAAATTGTATTGTAAATGCACACTATCACGTTACTAAAATGTTTGTAGAAAGCAACAGCTATGCTTCTTTCTGAGGCATGGGCTCTGTTCTCTGCATTTACTCTTCTGTCTTGTAGTTCAAGCTGTCACTTCCTGTATGACCTTGGTCCTTCACTCAATAAATATTTTCTGAGAGTCAAAAATTACTTATATAAACATGATCACAAGGACAATGTTTACTTATGCAAAGAGTATTTCAAGTACTTTGTAAGTACTCGATTGTATGTAAACATTTGGTGTGCTAATTGCAATTAGTAATTATCTACTTACTATATGCATTCTTTCTTATAGAATCATTTAAGTGATCCTACTTTAAGTTAGTATATTCACTGAAAAATGCTAAGATACACATATGTATTTTAGATTGGTTTTTAGTATGTGTCTTGTCTTCTTCACATTTGGTCCATGCTTATACTTCCTACATACTATGAAGTTTAATAGGATATCACACACACACACACACACACACACACACACACACACACACACACCTGAGACAGAGTAACACTAATTATGTCTCTTCAATTCCAGTAAATTATATTCTCCTTAGAATTTATGAAATCACTTTCTTGATCCATGCTGTTAAAAATGAATTAACTTGTTGTGGTATTTTAGTGAATATCTAATTATTTAATTATCTCCATTATGTGAATAAAGCTATGGTGAATTCCCTTCTTAGTATCATCATGTTCCTCCTTGGGGATAAGACACATTTGGATGTATAGCTATTTCTTACATACACATTCACACACCACATCATTGTGATGTATCACAAAACAATTTTAATTAAAATTATTGAGAATATATGGCTGTTGCTTTTAAAATTATCTTCTTCTGAGCATGTTATAAAATGTTCACGTGCATATTCTATTGGGAGGCCCAGTAAGTGTTAGCTTTCAGTCATTTTCCTGATACCATGCAAGAGTTCATCTCTAGTCTCTAGCTGAGCTCTTGTGGGAATAGAAATACCATGCTCTTGGCTTGACATTAGTGCTATTTCTAAATGTTACCATGGTGATCACCTATGTAGCATCATTAACCCTTCTCACAACAGCTCAATTTGAGATTCAAGTTTCACATTTCCATGATTATGGGAGGGTAATTATTTCATTACTCCAGGGAAGAAGATTTAGGAGGTAAATAGCTCTTCATTAAATCTTAAACGATCCTAGTCTTTTTAGGCCACAGAAGTGCCAAATATTAAAGTGATGAAATTTAAAAGAGTAAAACATGACTGGGAATTGAAAAAATATTTTTTATAGTATAACTATAAATATTTTTTCTCTAGTGAAAATATCCTGCATAAAATGTAACTATATTGTCTCACTAATTCATTACTTAAAATGATTTTTGTGTAAAATAAATGACTGGAAAGTTCGAGTATATATTTGGGTAGAAGGGCTTGTAAAAGGTTTTGTTTTTGTTTTTGTTTTTGTTTTGTTAACTGACCAGGCTTGGAAGGAGATAGTGTCATATACTATAAGTAATGTATTTTTCTATGCTTCTAAGTAAGACTATATTTTTAAAAGAAAGGATTTTCATTGTGATTGCTTTATAAAGAATTATTTTTATATGGTGTTTGAAGATAATATAGTTGAAAATAAATAGTAATGTGTAATGTTCTCAAAATATACTTGATTTTTTATAAAATTTCATATGACAGCGGTGAATTAATGATACTTGGGATGTATTTTAAATACAGAAGCATACTATTGCCCGCACAGCCTTAGTGAACTGTGGGGCTACCCCCAGAGCACAAGGACGGTGTGGTAATTCAACTGCACTGTCCACATCCTGACTCTCCTGGGAGTGACCTGGACGATTTTAGGTTAAACACAGCTGGCTTGTCCATACTGCATGTTTTGTAGGTGATGCCCATTAGAAGCCAAGTATTTTTAGCTACAACTAGGGTCATTCTCACATTTTTTCTTCTTGCCTTCTTATGTGTTTCCTAAGAAAAAAGGCCTGTTGAAAGTTTCAAAAGAGAATTAAAGATATAGGAAGTAAAGATGACTATACCTGTGATAGAAGAGTGAATTTGAGTATCATTGATGCAATTTTGTCATTTCTAAGAGCTCAACCATTGGCTCTGTGTATGTATGGAAAAGAAGGAAGAGGCCAGTCATTATAATTTTTCCACAAGAAAAGAAGCCTGTTTTAAACACCTTTCCCATTCCTGGATTTTTAATACAACACAGCTCCTTTCGATTGACAGGATCTTTTTTCTTTTAGTTTAGTGGAAGCGAAATTAGTTCAGAATTGATTGTTGGGAGGCTTACTGATTAAGTAATTAATTAATTAAAATTTATTCATTCATTCATAAACCTCTGGAGAAAAGAGATTGGAAGGTGAAGAGGCTCAGAGTGGCTGCAGTCTGCAGTGCCTCTTAGCTTGTTATTTCTATCAAATGTATCACAGTCTCTCCTAAGGTGTGCTAATTTGAACAGTTCTTAGAAAATAAAGACTGAGATACAAATGCACAGTCAAGAGCTGTTTGCTTCTAACCAATTGGCTTGAGCAGTGGAAACTGAACAGACACTACATTTTAAAAGCAGATCCCATATTTTGACATCAATGGACTCCATGAGGAAACTTTCCTGAGTAAATCATGGGGCCTCTGTGTCAGGGTTTATTCGAGTTAGTTTCAATGTACATGGGTGTGATAAGTTAAATTTTGCTGCATAGGAAGAAACTCCAGCATTTTAACAGAGCAAAATTTATTTCTCACTAAGGCAAAGTCCTCTAGAGGATCATGGTGATACTTGGAGTACTTCGGGTCCCTGTACGGACTTGAAGCTAGTCTGTTTTCTTCCAGGAGTGCTGTGAAGGTGTGTGTGTGTGTGTGTGTGTGTGTGTGTGTGTGTGTGTGTGTGTGTGTGTGAGACAGAGACAGAGACAGACACAGAGAGACACACAGAGAGAGACACAGAGAGAGACACAGAGAGAAAGAGACAGACAGACAGACAGACAGACACAGATGACAGACAGGCACAGAGAGACAGAGACACAGAGAAAGACAGAGAGGCAGAGACAGAGAGACAGAAAGAGAGAGCTAGAAAGGGAGAGATGCAGAGAGACAGACAGACATGCACACAGAAACAGAGAGAGAGAGAGAGAGAGAGAGAGAGAGAGAGAGAGAGAGAGAGAGAGAGAGAGAGAGAGAGATCAGGGTTTAAATTGGTTCAGAATTGAAGTGCATGGGTCACTTACATGCACATCTCATTATACAGAGGCTCAAGCCCATGCTTCATCTATAGTGATAGCTTACAACCCAAGAAGGAAATCAGACCTGACATTCAGAAACCTTGAGTGAGTATAAAAAATGGAGAGGAAATAATTAAGAAAATGGAAGTATTAAAGCCTGATCAAGGCATGTATTTAGACAAATGTTAAAAACATTTTAGGAGTTGGAAGGTTGGCTCAGTGCCCAAGAGTACTTTTTCTTGCAGAGGATGCAGGTTCAATGCCAATCACCCACATGGTGGCTCACCACCATTTATAACTCTATATTGAGGAGATCTGATGCCCTCTTCTGATCTCCATAGGCATCAGGCATGGATGTAGTGCACATATTCACACTCAGGAAAACACTCATAAAATAAGTAAATTAATTAATTAAAAAATTTTATCTATGACAGAATATCTTGATGTACCATACTTGTGAAGGATGTCACATACAGTGGCACAAAGAAATGGCTCCCTGGAAAATACACTAAGGGCAAGCTCATTGCTTTTCAGTTTGAAAATGAAAGGAACAAGAATACAGCAATGATTTTAAATAAAGACATCACAATTGCCTACTTTGAAATTTTAAAAAATCTAGCAAGTAACTTTATGTCTACCAAACAAACGCCACAAGAAACTGAACACTAACACTGGCCATTCATTCAGTGAGAGTGGATTAATGCTTCATTTGAGTCCATGAGCAGAAGGATATACTTAAATGTTTTCTTAGTTTTGCTTTGTGCTAACGACTGTACCAGCTATCTTAATTAATTGCTTAGAATCTGTTAATAACCATGTCATCATAGACCATCATGTAAATGAGCTTCAAAAAGTAAAATCTGAAGAGTGATCTTGCCATTCATTTATGTGAACTAATTATAATGGAGGAATCATTCTCACAGCAGGTGAAAACTGAGAAAAAGCATGCTTTTGCATGAAAGCAAAACATTTTGGATTTTGACATAAAAAGTTTGGGAAGAAATTGAGAGCTTCCCTTTTTTTCTGTAAGGCTGAATATTTTAGGTTTGCTATATTGCTTAAGTTATATTTTAAATGGAATATTTGTGAAAAAGAACACTTCCTGTTTTCTCAGGTATTATGTTCCTTCTCAGGTCTTTGATGGGCTTGAAGACTCGATAGTTACAGTTATAATCCTCTCATATCTTAGGAACACTTCAGATGCTAAAGTTAGATTTTTTTAGAATAGGACAGCTATTGGAATAATCTCTGTAATACACCATTTAACTATGTTCTGGACATCTCTGGATTTTAGTATGTGTCTCTTGTTTGATGTTGTCCTTGCTGGTTGTATTTCTATTTTTGTTTAGGTTATTACTTTTCCCCTCTCCTGGACAATACTTGATAATTGTCCTATTGTATATAGTTTTATACTAGGTTAGAACTTCCTTATTTAGACAAAAGGGGGAGATGTAGTGGATATCTGTTCTATGACCCTGAAGTGCAGCTCTAGAGATGTAGCAGATAACTGCTCTATCTGCCTATGACCTTGAAGTACATGCCCCTGGAGGGTGGTCTCTTGGGTACTCTTAAGACCTGAGATGCACATAGGCAGTCTCTCTTCACTCCCTCATGGGACTTGGATGCTGGGGCAGTTTCAGGTGCAGAAGAATAGTGTGGAACTGTGCCTCACCTTTTCCAGGACCCTGCGGCAATTCCTCTGTTCTGTCTTGTGAGTTTTCCCTTCTTAATAAGTCCCTTTGCCCTTTAAGCAGACTCCGTGGATTTTTCACATTATTTGGTTGTGAGAGAAAATCCTGTTTGGGAAAACTGGTTTGCCCTACCATGCTAAAAGTGTTTAAGAATGCTTCACATTGGTAAAGGAGAGGCTGTAGTTAGAAATTTGAGGAAATCTAAGTAAGAAGGAACCTTAAAACTTTTCAGAACCAAGTGATGTTCTAAAAAGGCTGCATGAAGTGAATTTGCATCTTCTGCATTTTTTTTTTTACTTTTTTATTCTTTGAAAATTTCATACATGTATACAATGTATCTTGATCTTATCCAATTTCACTTCAGCATCCCTCCCTTCGCCCCCCCCAGGACACGCGTCACATCTCCTTTCCAACTTCATGATCTCTTGTTTGTTTATAAACCTATTAGTCTTGTTAGTACTGTCTATATGCTCATGCATGTGAGGTCATCCACTGGGATGTGGGGAACCAACAGTGGACACGCATCCAAAGAGAAATGATGCTCCTTCCTCAACATTGGGAATATTGTTATTCCCATGCTCCTTAATCCATAATGTTTTTCCCCTTTTTTATTATTAAGAAATTTTCTATTCATTTTACATACCAACCACAGATCCCCACTCCTCCCTCTTCACGTCCCCCCAGCCTTCCCCTTCTTCCCCTATTCCCACCTCCTCCAAGTCAAGGTCTCCCATGGAGAGTCAGCAGAGCCTGGTACATTCAGTTGAGGCAGGTCCAAGACCCTACCCCATGCACCAAGGCTGCTCAAGGTCTCACACCTTAGGCACTAGGCTCCAAAAAGCCCACTTATGCACCAGGGACAGATCCTGATCCCCCTGCATGAGGGGCCCCCAAACAGTTCAAGTTAAACAATTATCATGTATCTAGAAAGCTAGTCCAGTCCTATGGGGGCTCCAGAGCTACTGGTCCACAGTTCATGGGTTTCCACTAGTTTGGCTGGCCATCTCTGTATGTTTTCCCATCATGATCTTGATATCCCTTGCTTATAGAATTCATCTTCTCTCTTATCAATTGGACTCCTGGAGTTTGGTCTGGAGGGACACATAGATAGCCCAGTGAAGGAGAAATAGATGATATCTACATGAGCAAACTGGGGGTGAGGGGGGTAATGGAGGGCAAGGAATGGGGGATGAGAACATAAGGAAATGGGAGGTTCAAGCTGGAATAGGAACAGAGTGGAAGAGCAAGGAAAGAGATACCATGATAAATGTAGACATCATGGGAATAGGGAGAAACAGAGTGCTAGGGAAGTTCTCAGGAATCCACAAGGATGACCCCAGCTCAGCAGTAGTCGAGAGGGTGCCTGAACTGGCCTACTCTGGTAATCATATTGGTGAATACCCTAACTGTCATCATAGAGCCTTCATCCAGTGACTGATGGAAGCAGATGCAGAGAGCCTTGCTGGAGTTTTAACTGGTTTGATCTTGTGCAGGTTTTATGTTGGTAACTACAGCTGCTGTGAGGTCATATTGCCACAACTATGTCATTTCCAGGGGACAAAATTTCACAGAACTCCTCCCTACTCTCTGGCTCTTATATTCTCTCAGACACATCTTCCTCAGTGCCCCATCTGCCTTTGGCATGGTGGGCAGCACAAATCTATGTACACAAAATCAAATATTTAGCAGTCCAGCATCAATGGGTTGTCCCCTAGGGCCCATGATTCCCGTAGCTGTGCGTTTTAAGCCTGTTTATAGTATAGGAATGGATTTTTTTCTTGTGAAATATGCCTCAATTCCAATCAAGAGAGTGGTTGGCTACCCCCATAAACAGTCTTATGGGCACATCTTCCTTGGCAGGCCAGTATTGTAGCAAGCAGGGTTCAGTGTTATATAAGATGATTAATGTCTTTTATCTTTCAACAACCTGCTTAGCCCCTTCTGGCACTATGAGAACTGGCCATCAGGGAAACTTTGGCCATTAGTTCAACATTGGTTTCTTTATGTCCTTTATCCAAAGCGTGTTGTGTCTTCCACGATAAGGTTTATTTTAATTCATTTTCTGTTGCTGTGATAAACAAGACTAAAATCAAGTTTGGAAGAAAGGACTTATTTCTTCTTACAACTCTCCATCATTGGGACAAGTTAGTGCAGGAACTGAATCAGGAACTGGGAGGCAGGTACTAGGGCCAAGACCACGAAGAAGCACAGCTTACTGGCCTGCTTGGTATAATTTCTTTTATAACCCAGGACCATCTGCTCAGCAGTGGCACTGCCCACAACGATCTTGGTCCTCCTTCTCAGTGGACCTCCCACATCTATCTTGCCTACAGGCTAACCTGATAGAAACATTTTCTAAACTGAAGTCTCCTCTTCCCAAGTGATACTGGCTTGTATTTAGTTGACAAAAACTAACCAGGACAAGGTCTTATCATGTCGCTCTAGTGAGCAACCAAGAGCAACAGCAATAGCCTGTATTCTTTTGGGTAGCACTTTAGTCAATAACTTGTGGAGAGGTAACCTGGGCCTAGCACTGAGATTTTCATTTAATAACCCACACCTTTTGGGAACAGTATTATTTTATAAAATAGAGTACTTCTATTTCAGCTCTTTTTAAATTTATTTTTAAATTAGCTTTCAAAGTAGTGGCGTTTCATAAAACTTTTCATACATCCAGGATTACCAACCCCTTATTCCTCCTTTCTTCTGCCCTATTTCAACTTCACATCCTTCTCAACTTCAACCTTCAGGTTTCTGTTTGTTCACATCATATATGTTCTACTATCCCCTTTTGTTACATTTTTTAAAAATTTGGATTCCAAAACAATAGTTTCAAAAGTAGCTTCTTCATGTACAATGTTGAGACTGTGGGGACTTCAAAAGTTAGATTAATTGTATTTTTTTATTATGATATGGCTAAAAGCTTATGGAAGCCAGAGAGTGAAACGTGGTGGTTTGAATGAGAATGGCCCTGCTTCCCACTCCCACCCTCACCTATCCCACCTCTCCCCGCCAAGCCCACCTCTCCCCACCAACCCCTGTCCATATATTTGAATCCTTGGTCCTCATTTGGTAGAACTGTTTATGAAGGATTAGGAGACATGGCCTTGTTAGAGGAAGTGTGTCATTGGGGTGGGCTTTTAGGTTTCAAAAGCCCACACCAGGCCCCAGGCCCACCTCCCTCTCTAGTCTCTGCAACTTGAGGATCGGACATCAACTTTCAACTACGGTTCCAGTGCATGCCGGCCTGTCTGCCTGTTGCCATGTTTCCCACCATTATGATCAGGGACTAACTAACCCTCTGAAACTATAAGCAAGCCCCCAATTACATGCTTCCTTTTTTGGTCATTATGTCTCTTCACAGCAGTGGAGCAGTAATTAAGACATGGCATGAGAAAAGTTTCACAGTCATAATAAATGGAAGAAAAAATGATAATTTAGCTATTTATTTATTTATTTTTTCTCTTTTGATTCTTTTATTGACAATCCGGGTGCCACCAGAGACACAGTCTTCAAATATTTCTTAATGTGCTTCACAGAAAAAGAAAGATTGCTCTGGTTTGATTTCCATTCTTTGGACATTCACTTTTTATCCTACTATTCAAGCTCACACAACACAGGCTGTGATTCATGTTCACACACTGTGGATGTTCTTTATAGAGTACATACAAAAAACATAAAAGTTTGTCAAAGGAAAATGCATGAATTTTTAGTCTGAACTCTCTCACTTTGGATGGGCAGCAAAGTAGGAGAATATGAAAAATCATAAGGCACAGAAGGTCATTTCTTTATTTTTAGTAAAGTACTTGTAGAGATGTTACTACCATTATGGTAAACCTGATCTTCCCTTTATTTTGATTTCAGCAAATGAACATTTGGGGAAAACCTAGATTTGTGAATAATTTTATTCAACCCAAACCTATGTTTCATAGAAAGGTAATTTAATTTTTTTTCATTAAGAAATTTTTATTCATTTTATACACTAATCACAGATCCCCCTCTTCTCTCCTCCTGCCCCTCTAGCCTCCCCCGCAACCCCCATTCCCTCCTACAAGAAGGTAAGGCCTCCCATGGGGAGTCAGCAGGTTTTTTTTTTTTGGTTTTTTCGAGACAGGGTTTCTCTGTGTAGCTTTGCGCCTTTCCTGGGACTCACTTGGTAGCCCAGGCTGGCCTCGAACTCACAGAGATCCGCCTGGCTCTGCCTCCCGAGTGCTGGGATTAAAGGCGTGCGCCACCACCGCCCGGCTGTCAGCAGGTTTTTTAAGAAAAAAAGTTTATAAATAAAGTGGATGACATCTGGGAGGCTTTCTAATGTCTTAATAGTATAGACTCATTCAAGAATTATTTAATTTATAGGTGAATGGACATGTATTCACTTAATTTGCTACTTAATTATATTAATATTTCTCATTTACATGCTAATATGTGTGTTTGTGGCTAGTAGAAAAGTCAAGCTCAGATGTGAAAGTTTTTGGTTCTTATATGTCACTAGATGAGTTTAGACTACAGCCAGTGAACATCAGCAAATCCATTTGAACACTTTTTCAGATGGATTCTAAACATCATTGTTCCTCAGCATCTACTTCCAACCAGCATTACTACCCCCTGGGTTCCTTCTTAATTAATTAACACATTCTAGCACTGTTTATTATACATATGTGAATCATTTTTTTTTATTTTTGAAAGTGATGCTTTGATCTCTATCATTTTTATGATATCTCATAGAGCTTTCTAAATACAGCATTAGAAGTTAGGATGGAGATAAACATCTTTCCAAAGTGGATGGAGTAAATTCTGTCATTAATTCTTTTAACTGATCATAGTTGTTCACATGGTAGCAGAAAGGAAGCAGAGAACACAGCTTGGAACAGGTGTCAGTATTATCTTCTAAGGTGTGTTACTAGTTACTTGTGTCCTCTACCAAGAAGTTTTAAAAATAAAAATGAAATAGGGGCGAGACAGTGATATTCAACCAAACATCTTTTTCCTGAAGCTTTATACGTATTATTTCTTGAATGCATTACTGTGACCCACACAAGAGATAAGTGAGTTTTGTAAGGTGAATCTGATTACAAAGGGGCCATCTGTAAAGTGGTGAACATGATATAGCGTAATCTACAAATAATACTCTAGCCAGTAATGCCAGATATCTGTTACCTAGTGGTGATAGTGCTCTGGTAGGTGCTGTGACTTCAGGGAGAAGAGTTGATCCTATAGGATGGTAATTTAAGAAATAATATCATGGCTTCACCTTCCTCCTATCTTCCTTCATTTTCCATGGATACCTTAACTTGAGAAAGCCTCCCAGAAAACAAATGATCTATTTTGATCAGCTTCTTTGGGCAAATAGGGTGAAGGTGGATAGAGAATCAACCTAGAACATATGTGGAAGGTGTCGTGCACACTTGTAAATGCTTGGTGAGGATGATCATTGCTAGTTTATAATAGAGGAGAGGCCAGGACTAAAAGTCTGATGCTGGGGCTTGTGCAATCCACACTGTTCAGCCAAGGCAAGAGTTAAAAATAAGTGAGAATAGTGCTTGTGCAGATGGGATTGTGTGTGGATGTTACCAGTCAGTAATGACAGAAAATGTAAAGATATAGTCCATGAGTATAGAGTTTGAACAAAATTAATGTTCTAAAAACAACAAATTTTGTGACAGTGTAATGATATTTTTGTTTCTAGTTTTACATTTTTTTCACATGTAAAATAACAGCTGTAAAAGGATGAATATTTTATTTTCGTATAATGTTAAGTGGATGAATAAAAATAGGAACAAGCTTTTCCATCACTTTTTATATTTTCTTACTTCTTTGCAATGTTTTTCAGAAGAACAACTTAAAACAGCATCTTTTATGTCCTATATTACTAGTTATCAATGAATTCTCCCTGGAGGAGGCAATCAACACCAGATTGTTAGGGTCACTTTAATCAGAGCCGTAATGGTTTATTATATGCTATGAAGTTGATATTTACTCTCTATATAATGAGGAAGCAAGACGTGATAAAATGGTCAGCTGAAAGAATTAGGTATTTATATCCCAAATTGGAGGGGATATACTTACTTTAATTAGATATTCCTCCTAACCATAAAGGAAAAGGTGAGTTAGTATCTCCATTAGAAAAGAAGCAACCCAAGGTTAAATGATTTGAAAGTGTGCTACTTGACCCGGAGAGGAATGAAGGAGTTGGTGTTTAACCTGAGGGCGGGTGCATTGCTTGTCTGGATGCCTTCAAGGCCCTTTCTGAATCCCCCTGCTGAGGTTGGTGGTGCAGTCTGATGCCCCTGTTAGGTAGGTGTTAGGCAGGTGCATGGTTTGTTCCACATTTTGCAAACCTCTAGCAGCTTGAAATTGTCCTGAAAGAAAATATGTGCACTTGATCAATTCCCAAGCACAATATCAATATACTATTCATTTATTAAGAGCACATCTTGTTTTATTTCCTGGCAACAAGAATGAATTAGAGACAGATGCAACTTCAAAAACAGATGCAACTCATCAGGCAGATGGGTTCAATAATGTATATTCCTTTTGGGGGTAGAATACTGCAAAAAGCACAATGCTGGAACTATTTCTTTTCTCTAAAGATGAACTGTAGAGTTTACATGGTCCATTTTAATGGTTAATAAGTATTCTGCCTTATAACAATGCTTTTGTATAATAATAATAATACTTATGTTTTCATAAAACAGTTTATAAACAAATTATAGTGTATAACATATTAAGTACTTTATTTTCTAACCTTCCTTTATATCATTGCTTAGCTTCTAGGGAGACAGGGCAGGATTAAGAGAGGAGTGTGGGGTCATTTTACTGTTTAGGCAAGAGGCTTATTAAGTAGAGCAGAAGAGCAGGCACTAAAGGAAAGCTTCTGTCAGCCAAACAAAGCAAGGTATCCTCTTTTAAGGTCATTACAAGGAGTTCAGGAGAGTATTAACCCACAAAGGAATAGGTAAAAATACCTTGGCATTACCAAATTTACTTAAGAGGCAAACTAAGGGCCATTTGAGGGATTTTATGGAAATCAAATATAGGAAAGGTTTACTAAAATATGTAAACATATGAAGTTGATCTAAATGGAATCAGCGAATAATGGAGGAGTTGGAACCCCAACTGGACATACCTCATCACCAAATAAACTCTCTGGTTCTGGGAATGGGTTATATCTAATTGAGTTGTTGGCCAAAGGGGTCCCATAGAAATCCTTAAACATCCCAGGCCATTACCAAGGCAGCTGTTTGCACTCCACAAACTGATGATAGGGCTCTGTTGCTGAAGACAACACTTACACAATTCCCTGAGCATAGAGAAGTCAAGCTGCTGACTACCTAGAGCCTTCACCCCTACTGTCTAGTGTTTATGGTACAGGAGAAGGTACTCTGAACACCACTAAATAAGATAGGTAAGCACCAACCCAGACACAAACTCTTTGCTCTACAATGATGTCCATTTGCAAGATGTGCTAGGGCAATAGTGGCACAAACTTGTGGGAGTAACCAACCATTATCTGATTGGATTTAAGGCCCCTTACATGAGACAGAATCAATACCTGACATTGCTCAGGTGGCCAAGAACCTAAGACTAGATAGGCAAAGGATTTATGAGAAAACCAAATACTACTGTTCTGCTAAAGGAATGTAACAATAAAATGATTTCAAATAATATTATGCTATACTCATAGATCAGTAACATGCACAGCCATCATTGGAGAAGCTTCCTCCTGCAGTAAATGGGTACAAACATAGAGACCCACTGAACAATGTGCTGAGACTGAGAGACCTCAGAACATTCAGTCCAAAAAGTGATGTCTCCATCAAATCCTTTCATGGTTGAATCTTCTTTTGGGTCTGGGGGCCGGTGCCTGGAAAGCCCAGAGCATATTCTTAGGTAAATGATGTTGTATAAAGCTTCCTGGGAAGACAAGCAAACATTACTTGCTCTAAATAGAGAACAAGTGGCAATCCAAAGGAATGTACCAAAGTCTAACTTAGCACAACAATGAGTTTGTTGGGGTTACATGCAGGAAGATGGGTGAGAGATTGCTTACAGCTGCTGTGTCACTGAAAAGCCCATTATCAGTTCGGAGCAGACTTGTAAAACTGGAATTTTGCAGCTCTCTTCAGGCCACCCAGGTAGCTCAACATTTCAGAGATTTTCTTCACTCGGTAGCCTTTTGTTACTTCTATAACTACGGAAGATTTTTTTTTCTGTGAAATCCTGTCAGTTTCAGTAATTTCCCGAGACTTATGAGTTCTTTATTTCCTGAGTTTCATAAACCTCCTTGCTGGAAGGAATGTTTCTTTTCAGAAAAACAAAATTGCCATACAAAAGCAGTCATATGGAGATGTTCCCAAAACAATGGGCTTTGTTAATAAGTGACCTATGGGATGTGACACTTGAGATGTTTGGGCGTCTTAGTTAGTTAGTGGCTTTGGAGATGAGACAATGGTTAGGCTACCTTTGTGTCCAGAGAGCAGAAAGGCTGGAAGTGTTCTTTACCTGCTTGCAGCTGTCTCTGCTTAGGTCCTGACACCTGGAAGGCCTGTGTCTAGGAAGGACATGTTCCCTGTGATGTGATGGCAAACTTTAAAAAGACACCTTTATTAACATAGCCACCGTCATTCATTTATTTATTTAACAGCCCATCTACTGAAGCCTACAGTATTTTGTACTAGGCACTAGAAACATAAAACTAAACAAGCTGGCTTAGCCTGGGGCTTCCCAGAGTAGAGAAGTAGCTGTAAGCAGAAGCCATTCTTACTGGTCTTAACACAGGTAAGGTGATGAAGAGATGTTTGCTTTTTACTGTGTGATTCCAGAAGAAGTCATTAATATGCCACAGCTTGGGAGATGAATAGAGTTTATATAATACTAAAAATTTTAAAAGATAATTGGGGGCAAAGAAAATGGTTTTCTAAAGAAAACTTCATGATTTTCAAGAGTACTCTAAACAGCCGATTATTTCTGAAGCATGCCTTTTAAAAGAAGTGATGAGATATTAGGGAGCAAAAGCAAGGAAGAGGTGGATTTTTAAATTTTTCTTTTCTTTTGGAAGATCATAATTACATCATTTCCACTTCCTTTTCCTTTCTCCAAATACTACCATGTCTCCTCCTTGCTCTTTTCAAAATTATGGCCTCTTTTTTCATTAATTGTTGTTACATGTATATGTATGTGTTCTTATATGTTAAGTGTAAACTGCTAAGTGTGTATGTGATTTGTATGTATGTTTTCAGGGCTCAATATTTGATAACCAATTGGTGTGTTTTCCCAGGGGAAGACTTTTTCTCCCATTCTCAGCATTTCTTAGTTGCCTGTAGTTCTTTGTGTAGGGTTGAGGCCGCCTACTCACCCCATCCCCGATCCATAGAGCCTGTTGTCTATTGTCATTTTTCAGCTCCTGATTAGTCAGTCATGTTGGTGAGACTTTATGTTTGTAGCTTCTGACAATCCTAGTTGACACAATCTCACACCCAGCTCTCTGTTCTTTTGGCTCTTGCAATATGCCATCCCTCCATAATGATCTCTAAGTCTTAGATATGGTAGCTGTATTGTAGATTTATCTGCTGGGTCTGTGCTCTACAATTCTGCATGATTGACTTTTTTTTTTGTAGTAGTCTCAATCTGTTGCCAAGAGAAGCTTCCTTGATACAGAGTGAGGACTACACTTCTTTGTGAGTATAAGGACAAATACTTATGATGTAGTTAGAGATTTTACTAGTTTAATAAAGTGGTAATTGTAGGTTCTCTTTCAAGATCCATGTCATCAACTAGCCCTGGAAGGTAGGCTAAGTTTCCAGTACCAGGCATGATTTTCCTCTTGTTGAGTGGATCTTAAGTCCAACTAGAGAGCTGTTGGTTACTGCCAAGTTATGCAAACCACTCTTACATACTTAGGGTTATTGTGCCACATTGACCTTTATTGTGGCTCGTAGGCATCATAGCTGGGTAGGATTTTTGGTTGCTTCCTTCCTTTTGGAGGTTTGTGTGGTACCTTCTGGTATCATGAAAGCTTGTCTTCAGAGAGGAGACCCTCAGGTTTGTTCCAGCTTGGAGGGCCTCTGGACCATTTATCTGAAGTGCATGTTGTCTTCAGCAATAGAGATGTACCTTCCACTTTTGGGGGCAACTAAGAACAATAGCAACAGTCTATAATGTTTTCTCAGTCTCATGGATAACCCTGACCAACAACTCAAAAGAGGGCTTCTCATGGTTGGTGTTGGGGTTTTGTCAAATGGTCTTTGGCTCTTGGAGGGAGCGTTGCCATCCAAGTTTGGAAAATTTCATTCAAACAGTATTTATATACAGACTTATGTGTATTATAGGTATCATTAGTAGATAGCTAATAGTAAGATTCCTTATGATTTTTTCAGACAACCTTATTGTTATTTTTATTCACATTTCTCCTTCCTAATTAGAACCCCTCTCCCTTCTTGCCATTTTCCACATCAGATCACTTGTACTCTGCTATTCCTCTTTCTACCACGTATCCCAGCAATGGTCCCCTTTTGTTTCCTGGACCCAGCAGTTATTCCAGAATAAGCACCCCATTATGAAAATTTGTAGTTAGAAGCCTCAGAGGACATGAGATGGGAGGAGAAGAGAGGAGATAGGATAAGTTGTCTTTCTGGGTCTGTGTTACCTTAATATGAGCTTTTTTAGTTCCACCCATTTACTGAGAATTCCATAATTTCCTTTTCTTTACAGAGAATAGTATTCTGTCATGTATGTATATCACATTTTCATTATCCATTCATCTGTTGTTGGCATTTAGGTTGTTTCTGTTGCCTAGCTATTGTGAATAGTGTATTAGTAAACATATCTGAGCAAGTATCTCTGGAGTTGGATGTTGAGTCCTTTGGGCATATGGCAGAGTGGTATAGCTGGTTCATCTGGCAAATTTACCTTTAGCTTTTGGAGAATTCACACTGATTTCCAGAGAAGCTGATCTAATTTGCAATCCCACCAACAGTAAATGAAGATTCCCTTTTTCTCACATTCCCTCCAGCATTTGTTGTTGGTCATTTTTAAATAATCTTTGCCATTCTCACTGGGTAAAATGAAATTTTGAAGTTATTTCGATTTGCATTTCCCTTGTTTCTAGGGACAATGAACTTTTCTTGAGATGTTTCTTAACCATTTTTTTTTCTCCTTCTTTTGAGAACTCTCTTTTCAGGTTCCAGGCTTATTTTTCATATGGGTCATTTGTGGTTTTGATTCTTTATACTTCGAGTTTTTTTAAATATGTTCTAGATATTAATCCTCTGTCAGATGTATAGCTGGCAAAGATTCTTTCTAATTTTGTGAGCTTTCTCTTTATCTGATTGATTGCTTCTTTAGTTGTATGAAAGATTTTTAGTGATTTTGTATCTTGCCACATTACTTAATTTGTTTACTGTTTCTAAACATTTCTCACCAGGGTAGTATCATGTCATTTGTAAATAAGGATCATTTCTTCTCTTGCCTTATTGTTCCAGCCAATGGTCTGAGCCCAATATTGGAAAGGATTAGGGATAGTGGATAGTACTGTCTCATTCCTATGGGTTTCACCTGTACAGATTTTATTATGTTGAGGTATGTTCCCTCTAATCCTACAATATTGTGATGGTTTGAAAGAAAATAGCCCCCAAAGGGAGTGGCGATATTAGGAAGTGTGGCCTTATTGGAGTAGGTGTGGTCTTGTTGGAGGAAGTGTCACTATGGAGGTAGGCTTTGAGGTCCCATTTATGCTCAAGTCATGCCCAATAAGACAGTTCACTTCCTGTTACCTTTCGATCAAGATGTAGGATTCTCAGCTCTAGCACCTCATCTGTCTGTACATCACCACACTCATAGCTGCCATGTTCCCTGCAATAATAGACTAAACCTCTGTAACTGTAAGTCGCCACTTCAATTAAATGTTCTCCTTTAGAAGAGTTGCCATGGCCATGGTATCTCTTCACAGCAGTAGCAACCCTAACTAAAACAAATATCTAGGACTTTTATCATGAAGGTCTGTTAGATTTTGCCAAGGACTTTTCCAGCATCTATTGAGATGATCACCTCATTTTTTTTTAACCTTAAGTCTATTTACATGATTACATTTTATTGACTTGAGTATGTTGAACCATTCTTGCATTTCAAGGGTAAAGCCAGATTGGTTATGGTAGAAAAATCTTTTTATTTATGGCTATACTCTGTTTGCAACTATTTTATTGAACATTTTGAATCTATGGAATTAGATTCACCAGGAATATCAGACTGTGGTGCTGGGGGATGTCTTTCTGTACACTGTGAATATATGTTGTTGTTCCCATTGGTTAATAAATAAGCTGCCTGGCAAGGCAGCTTAGAGGCAGGAGGGAAATCCAAGAAGAGAGACAGGAAAGAGAAAGGTGGAGTGCGGGAGACATGAGACTGCCATCCTAGGAGCAACATGTAATGGAATGCAGGTAAAGCCACAGAACATGTGGCAATACATAGATTAATAGTTATGGGTTGAGTTAAACTATTAGAACTAGCTAGCAAGAAGCCCACCATAGGTTATACAATTGATACTATTAAGACTCTAAATGATTATTTTATAAGTGACTGAGAGATCCCAGGGCTGGGCAGGACGGGAGAAAACTTACTGCTACACTATGGTTTTCTTCTATTGCTGTGTTTTTACCTGGTTTTGGTATTAGAGAGATACTTGCTTCCTAGAAGGTGTTTGGTAGTGTTCATTCTACTTTTATGTTTTAAATTGTTTAAGAAGGATTGCCTATAGATCTTTAAAAGACCAAATTTACACTGCTGTGAATCCATCTGACCCTGGACTTATTTTAGTTGGAATTTTTTATTACTATTTTAATCTCATTTTTAATGAGTCATTTAGATTGTTGGATTCTTGCTTTAATTTTGGTGATTGGGATACTCACGCCTATATACCTTTCTGTCCCTGCCCTCTTACTTCCTCTGTCTGCCCAGTTCTATCACTTCCTGTCTGTCTGTACAGACCTTCAGACCTCTATGGTTAACTAGTGCTGGGGTTAAAGGTATGTGCCACCATGCCTGGATCTGTTCCCAGTGTGGCGAAGGATTGCCTATAGATTTTTTTTATGAATATAAACTTTTTTATATATTTATTTTATTTTATTTTACAATACCATTCAGTTCTACATAACAGCCACAGATTCCCTTGTTCACCCCTTCCTGCCCCCCTTCCCTTCCCCCAGCCCACCCCCATTCCCACCACCTCCAGATCAAGGCCTCCCCGAGGACTGAGATCGACCTGATAGACTCAGTTCAAGCAGGTCCAGTCCCCTCCTCCCAGATTGAGCCAAGCGTCCCTGTATAAGTCCCAGGTTTCAAACAGCTATCTCATGCAACGAGCCCAGGACCTGGTACCACTGCCTAGATGCCTCTCAAACAGATCAAGTCAATCAACTGTCTCACCTATTCAGAGGGCCTGATCCAGTTGGGGGCCCCTCAGTCTTTGGTTCATAGTTCATGTGTTTCCATTCGTTTGGTTATTTGTCCCTGTGCTTTATCCAACCTTGGTTTCAACAATTCTCACTCATATAAACCCTCCTCTTTTTCACTAATTAGACTCCTGGCGCTCCACCAGGGGCCTAGCTGTGGATGTTTGCATCCAGATTCCTCAGTCCTTGGGTGGGGTTTCTGGCACAACTATTAGGGTGTTTGGCCATCCCATCACCAGAGTAGGTCCCGGCTGTCGCTCAGCCATTGCCAGCAGTCTTTTGTGGGGGTATCTTTGTGGATTTCTGTGGGCCTCTTTAGCACTTTGTTTCTTCCTTTTCTCATGTGGTCTTCATTTACCATGGTCTCCTATTCCTTGTTCTCCCTCTCTGTTCTTGATTGAGCTGGGATCTCCCGCTCTCTTTCCCTCGACCCTCGCCCTTCATTGCTCCCACTCATGTCCAGGCTGTTCATGTAGATCTCATCCATTTCTCCGTCATTAGGTGATCCCCGTGTCTTTCTTGGGGTCCTGTTTCCCAGGTAGCCTCAATGGTGATGTGAGTTTACACTGCTGTGAATCCATCTGTCCCTGGACTTATTTTAGTTGGAATTTTTTATTACTATTTTAATCTCATTTTTAATGAGTCATTTAGATTGTTGGATTCTTGCTTTAATTTTGGTGATTGGTCTGAATCTACAAATTTATCCCCACCCCCTTTTTATTTTAGATTTTCCAACTTAAAGGAGTATAGGACTTTTTAGTATTCCCTTATAGTAGTCTGATTTTTTGGTGTTTGTTGTAATGTTTTCTTGTTCATTTCTGATTCTGTTAATTTGGGTTCTCTCTTTCTTTTGGTTATTTGGGCCAAGGGTCTGTCTATCAAAGAAACAGCTCTTAGATTCCTTGATTATTTTTATTGTTTTCTTTGTTTCTATTTCATTGATTTTCCCACTGGTTTTTATTATTTCTTGTTTTTGACTGGTTTGGGATTTGATTTGCTCTTGTTTCCCCCAAAATTTGAGTCACATCATCAAGTTATTCATTTGTACTCTTTCTGTTTGTTTATTTGTGTTCCTAGTGGTACTCTGTGTTGTAGAAACAATGGCTGTTCATGTGTATCCAGTCTCTTGGCTATACTTATTCTCTTCAGCATGAAATATTGCTTCCTGTATTTTCTTTAGAGTTAGTTGTATATAAATTATTTTAGTATGTTTATATTGCAAAAAGGGTTTTTTTTTTTTGCCTTAAACTACAACAGATAGTTTTTATTGGTATGTTCATATAGGTCAGCCATCATGGTCTTTTAAGACTTGGAATGCATTGCTCCAAGGTTCTTCTGGCTTCCAAAGGTTCCATTTAGAAACCAGCTGTTATTTTGACAGGTTTCCCTTTATATATCACTTGTGATTTTTCTCTTCTAGCTTTGAGTACACTTTCTTTGTTCTATATACGCAGTGCTTTAACTGCAATATGCTATGGGGCTTTGTTTTTTCTGTCTCATCTATTTGGTGTCCTGTGCATTTCTTGTATCTGTATGGGTATACCTTTTCTTAGTTTGAGGATGTTTTCTTCTATGATCTTGTCTATACCATTGACTTGGGATTTTTCTCCTTCATTTATGCCTATACTTTGAAGGTTTGAAGTTTTCATGGTGTTCCACATTTCTTATGTGTGCCTTTCCTTTATTTAATATTTTCTTTTTTTATGATTTTCTTTTTGGCTCGATCCTCTACTTTTGATTGTTCATATTGTTTGTAAATTTGCTATAAGATTTGGGCTTGTTAACTTCTTTTGTTAGCTCTATTTCAGATTTTGACAGAATATTGTAGGGAAAGAGATAGGGGAGGGGAGTTGAGGAGGATCTTCCACCAGATTCCTTCCAAACAGTGGGAACATGGATAGGGAGGGGCTTTTTGAGTAAAGTTGTGTGCCTAGGAGAACAGCCCAAACAATTCCTTTAAAATATAATGCCTGTCTGCTAAAGTTGCTAATTGTTTCTGGAAACTTTGAATCATTTGAAGATGTTCTGAACAGTGAGACACTGAGGAAGGAGCTGGAGAACCAAATAGGGAAATAATCCTGTAATCATACACTCACTAGTAGCAATTTCACAGCTCAGGCATTTTTTTTTTAAATGGGAGTCTTTTTGGTGTTGCCTATCACATCCAATTGCTTCCTTTATCTCAGTGATCAAATAAGAATCATTACTTAAAAATTACTTCTAAAATCAACTCAACAATATTAAATTTACATCCATTAGAAATAACAGTGTCACGTTGTGTATTGAAAGATACTTACAGTCCTAATTGTTACTGTACCAGTGTCTTCCATGTAATCAGAATTATGCAATGACAAGTGAGGTAATGAATGCTCCTGCCACTCTTTACTCCAGGTCTGAATGATGAGTTTATAATTTCTAAGTAATGGAAACACTCATGCCAGTGGAGTCTGTCATTACTAAAATATAAACCAATGCATCAAAGCCTATTGGCTATGAGAAAGACTAAAAATATCTAATGCCTTCTGCAAACAGCTGTGCTTCCAATGCAGCAGCTTCTGTTGATTTTCTGTGAAGCAACCAGATTGTATCTATTTCAGGACCATCAGCATATCTAAAGATGTTTATAATAATAGAGATTTTAAACTATAAATTTTGTAAAAACATCGCTCTAGTGAAAAATAAAAATTTCTAGCTAATAATTCCTCTTGCCTCTTTTCAAGTGGCAAAGACAATGCTGTCAAATATCACACGAACCTGAACTGGATATAAATCTTAGTTCAAAGGTTTAGAATAGTGCTGTGAAATTTTTATATCAATTTGAGGCCCAGGAAACTTAGGATGTGCTAAAAGTGCACATGGCAAAGAAATGTCTCTTGCTTCTGTCACACAGAAAAGGTAGTCAATCATCAATGAACATTTTAAGTAAGTTATCACTTACCAATAGTTAAAATGTGTGGATGAAGCCCGTGAAGACCAGAAAATGGGAGAAGGTAAAGTGAATGGTGTAGCAGACCCATATTTATTCCATTTAAGTAAGCATGGGAAGGTTTAGGAAGACCAATCAAGGTTTCACCAGGAGGTGAGGCTTTCAGTGCTGGTATTCAAAATGGCCCCATGCAAGTTTTTTGTACTTTTGCTTATATCTACCCAATGCACACAGTGTCACTGGCCTATTTATTTTTATCTCTTGTAGCTATTATAACTAATTTAATATATTCATATCCTGAGTTTTAAAATATCTTTTACTACTTTTTAAAGTTGTTAAAATGATCAGGAAGATACACTCTTCAGTAATAATACCATGTTGTTGTGTGAATGGTTCTAGTCTAGAGTCCAAGGACTAGATAGACTTATTGTTGCCATGGTGAGTTATTACAAGATAGCAGACAAGTTGTATGTTGGTTTGACTAAGATGTCTCTCATAGCCTCAGGCATTTTAATACTGGTCTGTAGGCAGTTGGTGGCACTTTGTGGGAAAGATTAGGAGATGTGGCCTTGCTGGAGGAAGTATGTGACTGGGGCTTGGCTTAGAGGTCTCAAAGCCTCAGGTTGTTTCTAGCTGACCCTTCTGCTCTCTGCTTGTGTTTCGAGATGTGAGCCCTCAGCTTCTGCTCCAACTCCCATGCCTGCTACTTGGGTCCCCTGCCATGGGTCCCCACCATGACAGATTTATCCCTCTATAAGTATAAGTCAAATAAACCTCCCTTCTGTAAATTACCTTGTTTGTGGTGTTGTATCACAGCCATAGAAAAGTAACTAATACAACTTTCAAAACCAAATTATGTGTCAGGATAGATAGTAAGGAATATGTCATACTATGGATATTGAAATTGTGTTTATTAGGAATCAGTCTGAGAAAAAAATCGTCTCAATTAGACAAATTATGTATTGAATTTGGGCCATTAGTACTATCGATCAATGCTTTCCTTCTTCCATAACCACTTATCAACTTTCCTTTGATCATGGTGTATTTATAAAAGGGTAAGTCTCCACATAAGTACCAGAGTCACCTGAAACAACTGATACACTTTTTTTTCTAACATTCTTATCATGACATTATTATCATCTGGCTAATAAGGAAGTAGACAGATCGAATTGAGTAATTGATATGCTTTTATCACATGGATGGCAAGTTTTAATCACAAGCAGTGTCTTCAGCTTGCAGAGATTTTTATTCAAAGGCAGAATCAGCCTTAGTAACAGCTTCACAGGCACTTGAGCATTAATACACATAAAGACTCACATATGCACTTAAAAATCCATGAGAATATATTTAGTTCCTAAAGTTCATTTTGATAGAAGCAGATATATATATGCACCCTTAAAAAAAGCTTGAACAAAATTTAAAACATCACAAATAGGAAAACATGCACCCCACTTTGTCCCAAGTTCAAAGCATTCCACTACTCTCCTCAAACAAGCCACAGATGCTTCCAATGGGCCATGTATTCACCCCTACTCTGAGATGCAGTTAAATTAAATAAAAATCTTATCTTAATATTATACTAACTGTGTGGATGGATAGCTTGTGACAGATCTACTCCCATTAGTTCTGGATTTTTGTGCCAGGAAAATCTTAGCAAAACCTTATTTTCATCACATGCTTCCACAGACTAATATCTTCAGTAGTATAATTCTGCTCACAAAATGAAATCCAGCTTCCCAGTTGTCTCACAGCCAACATTATTCCAAACCGTTCTCACCATTTTGGTCTTTTGAATAACTTCCTTCATTGCAAAACCACCTTCACTAAAAAGCTTAATTTTTTTTCCTTATTTTTCCAAGACATGGTTTCTCACAAGCAGTGGAGAACATAGAATAATTGTGAGAATTTCAACTTCTTTAAAGATTTATTTGCATATGTTCTCAGTTTATAAGCAATAACATGATATAATTAAGCTTGACATTCATGCTTTGGTTGTAACTAGAGAAAAAAAGGTCTAATAGTACTATTTTACTCCTTTTCAATCTTACACTATCAATGCAAAAAAATAAAGTGCAAATGAGTAGCTTCAAATAAAATACAAATAAAGATATCATTTGTACATTTAAAAGAAATAAAAACTACACCTACATTTTTTCAGGATTACATGATAAATTTCACTAACAGAATGAAAATTATTAACTCCATTATAATGAGAGTTATGAATTTGGGAATCATCAGACTGACATGATTATAACATTTATAAATAAAAGAATCAGAATAAAATCAGTATATTTTAACACATAAACATATTAAACATATCAGTTATTTTCCATTTTTCAGAGTAGTGCTTGTAGGCTAGGGTCCGAAGAGAGAAATTTACTGGGTATAGAGTATCCTGTCTATCATGCGTTAGTTTATTCAGCAGATATTTATGGATCACCTAACATATGCCATATGGTGTGTTTGATACCAGAGATTTATCAGCAAGTACAACACGGTCCTTGCCATCAAGTTCCCTATAGGCCAGAGAAAGTTTTTCACAGTGAAAGGTAAATAGTTCTTGGAGACTTAAACATTTGACATGGGACACGCAACCCTGTCGCAAGAAATCAAGAAAGTTTCATTTTACTTAATATATATTTATTGAACTCTTACTATAGGTTTGGCCTTCTGATGATAAAAACTGTAAGGCATCCAAATTATCACTAAGTGGTGACAAAGTGAGATGATCATCAAATTGCATTTTGCTATATTTTGTTTAGTTTATGTATGCCGTTTGGCATCCCCATTAGGCAGTATTTCTAGTATTAATGTCAAACTAAATTTGTGAGACTATTTTTTTGTATTAAAATGACAAAACAGGAAGTAATTCTGTCTTCCTTGCCTTCCTCCATTTATTTGCCAGAGGAAGTAATCACTGAGAGTGAGTTTTGAGAGTTCAAAGCCTCATGTGAACTGTTTGAACTGTTTTACCCTCTCTTGTGGTTTAAGATGTGAGCCCTCAGCTTCAGCTCCAGCCTCCACGTCTGCTGCTTATCGCCATGTTTCTCCACCATAAGGGACTCATTCCTCTGGAAATGTAAGCTCAAATAAACTCTTCCTTCTATAAATTGTTTTATCTTTCTCAGGACCCATATGTATTTAAACTAAGTACTGAGCATAATGTTTCAGTCTGGCAAAACAGAGACACTCAAATATTTTTCTTTAACTGAACTGAATCAAATCCAAGAGTTATACAGAACACAACTTTAATGAACAGGAAAAAATTGTGCAGGGGCCATGCTGATTTTCTCTGTACTTTTCCAATTTTAGTATATGTGCTGCTCTACATATATGTGACAGTTGTGTAGTTTGATCTATTTGTGGGACTCCTAAGAGTGGGAGCAGGGGCTGTTTCTAATGCTTTGGCTGGCTTTTGGGAACCTAGTTCTCATACTGGATTGCCTTGCCTAGCCTAAATACAAGGGGGGTGCTTAGTATTATTGCAACTTGAAATGCCATGCTTTGTTGATACCCATGGGAGGCCTGCCCCTTTCTGAACAGAAACAGAGAAGGAGTGGATGGAGGTGGGGAATGGAAGAAATGGGAGGAGAGAAAGGAGGGAAAACTATGGTCAGGATATAAAATAAATAAATAAATAAATAAATAAATAAATAAATAAATAACAAAACAGAACAAAATTATTTGCAATTGGAAAAGCATAGTAACAATCTCAACCACCCAAGATTTTCCTTAAAATCTAACCAGCCACTTGTACTTGAAAAGGTGACCCCAAAGTATTTAAGTCCAGTACATTATCTATATAGCCAGGCAGTCATTTCTGTTTAGTGTATCATGTCCTTTTGTTCAAACTAGTCATTCTTATCAATTCTTTTTTTTTCTACCAGGAGGAAGTAAGCAATGGTAGATTTATATTTTTCTTAATTTCCATATTCTAAGAGTAGGTCTCAGGCAATGAGAATTTAGACTATACATTTTATATTTTATTCTAATCTTCTGTTGTTTAGTAGACTTATCAAAACTAAATAAAAACAGAGTTCTAATTGAGTTTTATAATGGGATGTGACCTGAAAATTCATAATATGTAGTCCCATATTGGTGTATCTCATTTGAGAGATTAGTTGTTCTCTTTAAGTACCTAGATTGAATAGAATGTAAAAACTCACCTAAGTATAAAGACAGATTTTATAATTCCCAAACAAAATGTTACCAGTTGTGTTTCAATCTTACATATTAAGTTCTTATTACTCTACTATATAGCCTAATATCTGCTACAGACAGATCCAAACAAAGAAATCCAGACTTTCTAAGCATTTATGAAGCCCCCCAAATAACAAAAGGGATAAGGTAACTGCTATATGTAAATGCACAAGAGTGAATGTTTCCTAAGTTACTGCTGCCAAGTAAAATTTGGATGGGCTTAATTATTTTCATCCTAATTTGATCTAATTCACTATTGTTCCTAAGTTCTTAACTCTACCTTTTATATATATAAGTGGATGAGTGCGGGGACTGGAGAGATGGCTCAGTGATAAGAACACTGGCTGCTCTTCCAGAGATCCCAAGTTCAATTCCCAGCAACCACATGATGGCTCACAACCATCTGTAATGAGATCTGGTGCCCTCTTCTGGTGTGCAGGCCGAACACTGTATACATAATAAATAAATCTTAAAAAAAAAATGGATGAGTAGAACAGGATAAAAAATCAAGAAATAAACCCACACGTCTACTAGGGAAATTGAATTCTACAGACAGAACAATAAAGTCAGATCCTTATCTCTCATCAGTTGCAAAAATCAACTCAAATTAATTAAAGATTTAAGTATAAAATTTGAAGCTGTGAAATGACTTAGAAGAACACATAGGCATGTTTCAGAAACCCTAGAGTTGAAAAGTTTTTTTTTTTTTGCATATGACTACAAAGTGCATGAAACAAAAGCATAACTAGACAAATAGGATCTCACCACATTAAAAAGCTCCATCAGAGCAAAAGAAATTGTGGTGATATATTGTGTACACCAATAAAGCTTGCCTTGGGATCAGAGGACAAAGCCAGCCACTATATTAAACATAGAGGTCAGGCAGTGGTAGTACACGCCTTTCATTCTAGCATTCGGGAGGCAGAGATACATCCAGATCTCTGTAAGTTCAAGGCCACACTGGGAAGAGAGTCAGGCATGGTGGCATACACCTTTAATCCCAGCACTAGGAAGGAAGGAAGATGGCAGGGCACAGAAAGGTATATAAGGCGTGAATAAACAGGAAGTCTCTCTCTTGAGGCTGAGGATTTTGCAGAAGTAAGAATGTGGCTGGCTTGTTCTGTTTCTCTGATCTTTCAGCTTTCACTCCAATATCTGGCTCTGAGGTTTTATTATTATTATTATTAATAAGACCATTTAGCAATTCATGTTACAAAAATAATTAATAAGGTGAAGAGATAACCTGCAGGATGTGGGAAGTATTGGCAAACTATACAGTTGAGGAGGTGTTGAAATCCAGAATAGATAAACTATATAAATAATTTAGTAGCAAAAACCAAAATCCAACTGAATTAAAATGGAAAAAGACATTCCTCAAAAGGATACATACAAATAGCCGAGAAGTACATAAAGAAATGCTCAACATCACTAATCACTGGGGAGATGCAAATGAAAAACTGAATGTATTATCAGCATACCCTAGTAAAGTTGGCTAATATTTACAAAGCTAAAGTTGATCACTGCTGGTAAGGATGTTAAGAAACACACACACACACACACACACACACACACACACACACACACACACACACAGAGTTGGAGCTACTATACACTGTCAATATGAATGTAAATTAATAAATCCTTGTGAAAATACTTGGAGCTTCTTTTTTATGTATTTTCTCACTGTTTATTGACATTCTCTCTTAGTATCTCGATAGAGATGATGCTATCAAAAACTAAAACTGTAGCTCCCATATGATCCTATGACTGTGTACATATACAAAAGAAATGAAATTAGTATTTTAAAGTTATATATACACTATTATGTTTATCACAGTATTAATCACAAAAGACAAGAATTGGAAATCACCTAAAAGTTCACTAACTGATGAATGGCTACAGATATGGTGCATATACAGAATGGAATACTATTCAAGAAGAAATGAATGAAATCCTATTAACTTGAAAAATGAGAGGACTATAGTGAATCCTGTTCAATGGAATGAGCCAGACACAGATGGAGTAGAACAGGGAAATGGGGAGAAATAAGGATAGGAAAAGGCTAATCAGTAGGTTCTAAACCATAGTAGAAAGTCTGAGTGTGCTGCAGCAGCATTAGGTGATTATAGATAACAAAGGTACACTGTCTATTTCAGAAAATTGGAGCACATAATGATGGAAATTTTCATCATGAAGAAAAGAAAGATTTTGAAATGATATAAATAATTTACATTATAGGAAGTAAGAAAGAAACACAGACAGAACTGTTCTTGTAAAGGAGGAAAGACAGAAGAAATGAGGATTGGATTGTGTTTTCCAGTAGTTGGGTTAGAGAGCAGGAGAAATCAGAACGAGAGTCAGGTTCCTCCTCCTTGAGAGCTGAGAACAAGGGGAAGTCAGACAGAGGAGTTAATCTGCCTCACCTGTGCTTTGCAACAGTATTCTAAATGTATGGTGTCACAGGCAGAGAAAAGATACTGGTCATTTTATTTTATTTATTTATTTTTTTCTTTTTTTCGAGATAGGGTTTCTCTGTGTAGCTTTGCACCTTTTCCTGGAACTCACTTGGTAGCCCAGGCTGGCCTCGAACTCACAGAGATCCGCCTGGCTCTGCCTCCCGAGTGCTGGGATTAAAGGCATGCGCCACCACCGCCCAGCTGGATACTGGTCATTTTAATAGCTACTTGGAATTCTGTTTGATCTCAGTTTTGAAAACTCCACCCTAACTATTTCAGATTAACACAATATATTCTGATTGGTTCAGAGAAACATAGTATGCCTTCTGTACAGTTCATACAAGGAAAGTAGAGCACAAGACTGATATCATTAAAAACCATGGAAAATGAAGCTTCAGTGATTAATCTTCAGTGACATGTAGAGGAAATAATGCAAAGAATGCCAAATGCCAATCTGAAAGGCTGTGTTTAACTTGTAAGTAAAAGAGAAATTATTGCATATTATTTAGGGACATAGGTATATAATAAGACCTATGCTTTTTGGAAATGGACCAAAATGAAGAGAAAACTAAAACAAAACAAAATAACAAAAACTGGTGGTAGATTCATCAAGAGGCTATTGAAAATGAAGTTCTTATTTTAAATGACTTTCCTGAAGTCCCAAAAGACCAAGTTGGTTCCAATAATGTGTGCAGATTAAGAGCAAAGTGTTATTTGACTATAGAAGTTATAAAGTCTTAGAAGTCAGACACCTCTCTAGCCTTAAGACAGTTGGAGTCATATAATTTCTCAGTGACTCAGTTTCATTTTCTGTATCAGTATATCATTGGTGCCTACCCAACAGAATTTTTGAAAGAATAAATGAACAAATGCATGAAAGGCATTTTGAGAAAGTATTTGGCATGAGCCACATAAGCTTGAGATATTCTGTGGTCCTTGGGCTTCTTTCCTAAGCAGTACATAGCTGTGATGGTGCCATAACTGAGAAAAACACTATGGGAAGAAACACATATTTGAGGTACAGGGGAGGAAGATTTTTCAGAAATCAAGTTTTTCAAGTTCCCTTGTTGGGTACACTAGTGTAGACAAGCTAGTCAGCTATTCATCTGTTGGGGAAAGCTGATAGAGAAGAGCAATATAGAGCAAGGCAGAACCACCTTAGGTCATAGTAATTGGTTTTGAGTTTAAATAGACAGAACTATTATCCTGCTATTGTAAAGAATGTTGCTGTAGTCTCTTTCAGTACTCTCTCCCTCCATCTCCTCCACCAACCTGATTACTCATGCTCCCATCACCATCTGCCTTCAATCCACTCACAAAATCTCTTCTATTTTCTCTTCCCAGAGATATCTGGATGTCTCTCCAGGAATCCTCCTTGTTACTTAGTCTCTCTGGGTCTGTGGCTTGTAACATAGTTACTCCCTGCTTTTTTTTCAGCTAATATCCACATATGAGTGAATACATGCCAAGTTTGTCTTTCTCGGTCTGGATTACTTCACGCAGACTAGAAAGATGGGGGGCATTGGGGGTCAAGTAAAACCTGGCGCAATGGAATCTCCCAGGAATCTACAAGGATGGCCCCAGCTAAGACTCCTAGCAATAGCAGATAATGCAGCCTCATCTAGCCATCTCTCGTAACCAGATTGGTGCCTAGCCCATTTGTCATCAGAGGGACTTCATCCAGAAACAGATGCAGACCCACAGCCAAACATTAGGTAGAGTTCTGGGAATCTTGCAGAAGAGGAGGAGAAAGGATTGTAAGAGACAGAGGGGTCAAGGACACCACAAGAAAACTCACAGAATCAATTAACCTGGGCCTATAGAGACTGAACAGACAACCAGGGAAGCTGTATGGGACTGATCTAGGCACTCTGCATCTATGTTACAATTGTACAGCTTGGTCCTCTTGTGGGACTAGTAACAGTGGGAACAGGGGTTGACTCTTTTACTGGCTTTTGGGGCAGTACTTCTCATACTGAGTAGCCCTGCCCAGCCTTAATACATGGGGAGGTACTTAGTCTTACTGCAACTTGAGTATCAACAAAACATGGCATATCAGAAATGGGGTCAGAGTGAATTAGGGAGTTGGAACAGAGAGGGTTTCAGGGGGAGGTACTGAGAGGAGAGAAGGGAGGGGAAACAGGTCAGGATGTAAAATAAATAAACAAAAAACAAATAAATAAATAAGTAAAAGAATGTTTCTATACAGATATTTAAGACCAAGAATACGGGATGTGAAAATACTTTGAGTGATTTAGTAATGAGAGGCATGGGTATTTTAGAAGCATGGTCCATCTAGGGCAGTAGCTAGGAACTCAAGTACAATAACAATAGCCACACTGAGTAAAAGAGTCACCTGCTGATTACCATAAGAAATGTAGGTGCTGGCTCATTGATGAGAGAGACTCAAGTTTGATTCTCAGCACTCTAATCAGATGGCTCATAACTGCTTGTAACTCCTGATCCAGGAAGATCAGATAATTCTGACTTCCATAGGCACCTGCACACACACACACACACACACACACACACGCACGCACGCACGCACGCACGCACGCACGCACGCACGCACCCACGCACGCGCGTGCGCGCGCGCGCACACACACACATATATGCACACTTTAAAATAAAAATAAATCTAAAAAAGTGATGTAAAGTCACTTGCCTGTGGAATCTTTTGGATAATTGTTTTTTCTATTTTTCACATCAGTGATAACTTAAAATTTAAATAGTTTTTGTCAATCATGAAATCCTTATTTTTTTCCTAGATGAATGCTAGCAACGCCATTTGACCAAATATTGAAAATTAAGTTGGGTTTGTTGCAAAGTGATGTGTTTATATGGGACTGAAAGGTATGTGTGTGTGTGTGTGTGTGTGTGTGTGTGTGTTTGTGTATGCTGTTGTTGATAGTAATATGATATTACAAAATAACGGCATTTTAATATTTTAACATAGAATTGCTTTGAGTTTCATTACATAATATCCAGAAGTTTCTTTAAGATTATGATCAATAAATCACTAAGTAATTACATCCTCAATAATATTTTCTTGGTACATCTTGAGTAACATAGCTGCAATATTATCCTGCTCTCTTGCTATATCATGTAGGGAGTGAGCTTGGAAAGACTGTAGTGTCTTTGCATCCCTTATCTTCCCTTATATATACTGATTACAGCTGAAAGAGGAATGAGGGATCAATGCCAGGGTAGTGACTTTCTCTCTCTCCCTCCCTCCCTCCCTTTTTCCTTCCTTCCTTTCCTCCTCCTCCTTCTATTGAAAATAGATTCTTCTCTCACACAGTACATCTAGACCATTTCCCCCTCCCTCCACTTTTTCCAGCTCCCCTCTAACTCCCATCTCCCCCTAATACACTACTTCCCCTGCATTTCCCTTCAGAAAAGGGCAGGCCTCCAAGAGACAACAAGAAAACATGACAAAACAAGATACAATAAAATGAGGCAAAAGCTTTTGTATGGAGTCTGAAGAAGACAATCCAATAGGAGAAAAAGAGCCCCAAGAGTAGGCAAAAGAGCCAGGGATGCACTGGCTATCACTGTAAGGAGCCTCACAAAAACACCAAGCTAACAGCCATAACATACGTTCAGAGGACCAGGTGCAGACCCATGAGGTCCTCTGCATGCTGTTTCAGTCTCTGTGAGACCATATGATAAGACCTGCTTATCTGATTTCCTGGGCCATGTCCTCCTGGTGTTCTCCATCAAACAGTTACTATTTGGATTTTAGCGTTTTCATATTAGAATGGCTTTTGTGCTTTACAGAGTCAGTACTGTTCATTTTTAAGGTGTTTTTCATCTACTTTTTGTGTATTTAAGTGATTGGTAGGTTTGTTCACTTCAATTAGAAAACTCTTTCATTTTTCACTTTGAGCTTGTTTTGTCAAGAGAGGCCCTAGACTTATAACTGGTAACTTGCTCAGGAGCTTGCCTGCTTATTGGGAATTTTCATGTGAATTTAAATGCCTCATTTTAGGAGTTGGTATTGATGTATGAAAAAATGGAGTGACAGCTGGTATAAAAATACTTTGCTTCAATTGTTTGCTGATAAGAGGAGAGTTAGTTTTTCTCCAAGAGCCCCTGGTATGTTGGCCATGCTCCTGTGAAGGCCACACATCAAAGAGTATTTAGGCAGCACAAATTGTTCTTGAGTTTGATGAAGAAAAGGAACACAGGTTGAGAAGATGGGGAAGAAGAGTATAGATCTGGGAAGAGTTGGGGAGGAAGGTGAATATGATCAGAACACATTGTACAAAAATTCTCAAAGAACTAATATTTAAAAAATAGACGTCAAATAATGACAACATTTTATAAAGTATGTAAAATTGATGTTACAAATAAAGACAAAAATGATACAAGTATTTCCTTCAATTATCTGTATTATCTCCAATAAATCTGACCTGTGGAAAAGAAAAATTTCAAGACGTCTTTCAATGCATCCCCTCTTTTTTTTTTTTAACAGAAGATATATGCCTGCTGCCTTGGTGAAGATGTTAGAAGTGTTTGAATAAGAACTATAAAAACAACTTAGTGACTACTATTTATGTGTCTGGATATGTTTCTACCTTACCATAATTATTCAGGTTAGATTCAGTTATTCTCATTTTAGAATTAAGAAGACTGAGTCATCTCTTCAAGACAGGTTTCTAGTAATCAGATCTCTACTCAGTGATAAGTTCAACCTACGCTTTAGTCTCTATCTAATATGCTAATTTCTTTTCAATCTGAAATAGTTGAAGAAGGTGATGTGAACTTAGTTCTGTTTTTTAATTTTTTTTTTTTTTTTTTTTTTTGAGACAGGGTTTCTCTGTGTAGCTTTGCGCCTTTCCTGGAACTCACTTGGTAGTCCAGGCTGGCCTCGAACTCACAGAGATCCGCCTGCCTCTGCCTCCCGAGTGCTGGGATTAAAGGCGTGTGCCACCACCGCCCGGCGTGAACTTAGTTCTGTATAGCATAAGAGATTTATTACTCCACTATCTTAACCGGTGAATGAGAGAATCTAACTGAAAGCGTCAACAGCTGTAGTAATATCAACATGTACAAAAGCCTTTCATCTGGTAGATTTGCCTCTGATCATTATCATTGTTATGTTTCTTAGAGATGAGAAACACAGTTAGTTTAGTTTAAAAGAAGTTATTATGATTCTATACTGGATAAAATACCATAAAACATTTTGTCTACACAAATACTTTTTTAAAATTTAGAAGTCTTGCTTTTCAAGCTATTATTGAACTCACCATTATACCTAACAAGAAAGGAGATTCTTGATACATTTTTAAGAATGCCTGATTTCTTAACTCCAGTTCTTCAAATACTCACTTTCATGGAATATTTGCTACAATATTTCCCATTCCAGGCTGTGGAATTAATCACTTTCCTTTGTAGATGGAATTTGCATACAAGGGTTTAAGTTTTTAGGCCATCTAGATGGTATCTTTTCCTTACTGCACATTTGATTCTCAAAGCTGCTTTCTGATTGGTTATGTACATACACTTATCTTCTTGACCAAGAATCATTGTCTTGTTGGTTATGATTTCCCCCCGACTAGCTGGTCTTCCTGGTGGCTGAAGCCTGATCTTCCCACCTCAAGCCCCATGATTGGTATTGGGTACCTGTGGCATACTTTCACAATGCTAGTGTTCTTCTTCTTGAGACCACCACACATATCCTAGTTTCAATTCCCATCAGAAGACATGCTAGCTTTGTTCTGAGAACATGCTCTTATCTAGTAGACTTTTCTTCATTTTGTGTCTTGACATGAGGATGTTCACCATCTAAACTGAACTGTAAGTATAATATGAATTGTGGTTGGAAGATAACCCCTCATTTTAGTGAATTCTCATTTGAATATTTTTAATTGAAATTTTCCTTTGAAGAGCTGATGATATCTAATTGTTCTATACTCAGTACTCAGATAGAAGGAAGGATAAAGTTAATATTTTCTTTTTTTCCATTATGGATATCAAACTCAATGTTTAATATAATTTAGGCAAGTAATCAATCCTTGAACTCCATCCCCAATGATGAACTTATTTTTAATGAGAGTAAATGAAATAAAGACAAGTCTATTAAACATTTCTTATGTATAAACAATGAACACAACCAATATAATATTTTTAATTAATAAACTTCTAAGTGCTTGGCATAAATGCTAACTTAGCAAGCCCTTTAAAATTATACACTTTGGAAATACAAGGATATCTACCAACAATCTACCTAAAATCCATATAGAATCTATTCAGCAATAAGATGAAAGATAATTTGTGAAAATCTCCAGTGAAATATACATTGTCCTGTATAAAGATCTCCTTTTTACTCTTAATAAATTCATTGAGCTTTGAAGCTCTAGTAGTACATGACATTCTATGTGACACTTTGTCTTGTATTCCTAGTCATCATAAGGCGGAGTAAGGAGTATGACAATGAGGAGAATGAAAGACTATTTGGAAAACTGGCCATAAATGGCCATATTAATGACTATACCTATACTTTATGCCTGGGATCTAGTGGTCACTTTGGAAACAAATACAAGGGTACTAGATAAGCATTGCTGACAAAGGACATTGAAGATATGAAGCAGAAAGTATATTCTTACCAGCTTTCTCTAGTGTAACCCTGGCTGAGCCACATAGATTCTTACATTATTATGTCTCCTGAATTCAATACTAAAAAATAAAAAAAAAATAGTGTTAGAGGACTCTCATACAACTTTCACCAAATCATATTTGGATTGCTGTATGCATGAAAAAAAGCAAAACTTCAGATCATCTAGATTAATTCAAGCTTTTATGTAAAATCAACTTCTGGGAAACAAGAATCTTTACTTGTTTTCTTTGTTTATGCTCTATCACCTTTTCTTGAAAAAGAAAACTTACACAGCTCACAAGAGGATTGTTTTACCTACAAAAGCTGAAAATAATTCTAACACAACTCAAGCTTGTTTGGAGAATTTCAAAGGTAAAATCATGTAATTAATTTTACAGAATGCTTGTAACAAAGGTCTAGTGATATTTGATAATTTTATTTTGGACTTCATTGTAATAAATATTACACATATTTTAATTTATGAACAGTTAATGGGGAATTCCAATAGTATAGGTGATACTTAATACTCACAGAGATTCAAAGCTGAAGGAACATTTTCAATATCTAGTTTAGTTCTCCATCTGCCTATGAGGAAACCATATTTGAGGTGTCATGTAACTTTGTAAATATGATATAGATAGTTAAGTAAAAGACTGGAATCTGGGTTTATTCATCAGTTCAATTCATTAGCTAGCTACATGTATATCATTTTTATCTCCAAACTAATAGTAACAGATTAATCTTTACTCACAAAGGCTGTTTTCATACATGACTACAGACTTATGCTATATGGGCAAACTGAAAATGTCCGGTATACTTCTCAATTGTGAAAAATATTACTATCTTTAATACTATTAAGAAGTAATTTGTTGCTCAGTGTGGTGGCACATGCCTACAATCTAAGAAATTGGGAAGTAGATGCAGGAGGATCAAGACTTCAAGATGAGCCTTGGTTACAAATAAGTTCAAGGTGATGTGGGGTATGTGAGATATTGCCCCCTTCAAAAAATCAAAACAAAACAAAAAATGAAAATAAAAATAAAACAATTAAAACTTTTGCTGTTGACAGTTAGTAATATAAGTAAAATTATTAGACTAAAACATTACCTTAATCCTGTTGTTTTATGTACATGTATACATATATTCAGTATGCTCATATACATCTATTGCATTGTTTTAGAAACAGATACATCTGTATTACAACTGAATGGTGTGTGTTTCAACTATGTACATTTTGTAAACTGGCTCATTCATTTTAGTTATATATATCATTATTTTATTAGATTACACCTACTATTGTGCTTATTTCATGATTTGCTTAATTAATTCCTCTTGAGATCAAACTGCGGGTCAAAGAGAACATTTAGTGAGTTGGTTAGTAGCAGGAGTCAAACAGAAGTGATAGGAAACATTGACAGGGGTTTTGACGGTCCCATCACCTCTCTCATTCTTCAGCATAGCTCGCTAGGTTCCAGCAAGAGGCATCTGAAAATTAAAGGAAGGCTTCCGGAGGTGGGGATGTGCTGACTGAAGTACTTGTAGGACAGGAAGTGGTGTACAGCTGAAGCAACATCATGGAATAAACGTGGACACCTTGGCTCTAAATGGCATCAAATGCAATGCATGGCCGAGGTCAGTGATCAGAGGAGAGTTAAAACAGTCAAGGAAGCTTTTGGTAAAGACACAAATATCCAGTTCTGTGCAGAAGTGTGAAGTGAACTCCACTGAGTAGTGCATGGTTTATAGACGCATCTGTGCATTTAACATCGAGATGCAAATGTGCTCCCTTTATATATGCATGTGAAATCCTTCTCACAATTGTTTGTAAAGAAAACAGCAGGGAGCTTACTGGCAAAGATATGCGTTCATGGCAGGGAATGGAGCAGAGGGACAAAGCTAATAGAATATGAATCTTTCTAAGGGCATGGCCAAAGCAAGGTCCCGCAACAGAGCACTAAACATAAGGCTAGGACTGTAAATATAAATAAGCCAAGTCCTTCACTGTAAAAGAACAAAGAATAATGTGAATGTAAAGAAATTGGTTGAACTGGGCAGAGCCACATTCTTTTTCGCCTTTCTTTGAACCTGTTTGGTTTTTCATCTGTGATACTTTTAGAGTTGAGGAAAAATAATCTGTGTGAGGGCTATCTGGAAGTTTTCCAACTCATGCTGTTGTTTTCTTTACTGTATGTTCTTCTGGAGCTCCATGTGACTCCTTTTGAATCTCATATCAAAGATAAATGCTATCTATCTATCTATCTATCTATCTATCTATCTATCTATCTATCTATCTATCTATTTTTTCTAAAATGTATTTTTTTCTTTCACTCAACAGTACTAACAGCAAATTATTTTGAATGCTGGCAAAGAAACTTACGTTCTGCCACTGGTTGTATCCACAGGCACTGCCTTTGATCTACAGATCTGTCTTGTACACTGCCTATCACAGAACACATGAACAGGGAAGCCAAGTGCTAACAGCCCTATTGGGGACAGGCTAATTGTGAATGTTCTGCCAACCATGACAGACTTGAGGAATCAGAACATGGCTAGACCGTCAGGTATGCACCAAACATACAAACAAATGGGAAGCCGGGGATGTAGTTCGTGTTTCCAGGAAGCACAGGGACGCAGTAGCTTATTCTCAGTCTTTGAAGGCAGAACCTCCTATTTCTAATAGAAAGTAGGAGAAATACCAGTACTCATAGAGTACCATAATTTATCCACAACCAACAGTTTTCAAAAAAAAATTTTCAATCTGAGAGTAAAATTTCCTGAATGTTTTAAAAACACAGCAAAGTCCCATGTATAGATTAGCTATATCAGCTGAAAAAGCACGTTTACTCAATAAAACCAAACCGAACAAGAACAACGGACCCCTCACTTGCCCTTTACCACTTCCCATCATAAAGGAAATTGCAACAGCTGGAGAGAATGACACTATTAAAATAGGATTCACACCTGTTCTACTAGACATTTCACACACGTTAATTCCAACTGCTTTCTCTGTGTTAAGCACCTAGCTAAACTGCACGATTAGTTATGTTAGAAGAGAAATGTCTGAAAGTTGTATGTTCTGTGAAGGCGTGAGTAAGCTGTCTAGAAAAAGATTTGTTGGTCTGTGTAAATTTTACAAATTATTGAGTTGCTAATGGGCTTTTTGTTTTATGTTCTATACTCTTTTTTTTTTTCTGAGACAAGATTTCTCTGTGTAGCTTTGCGCCTTCCCTGGAACTCGCTCTGTAGCCCAGGCTGGTCTTGAACTCACAGAGATCCACCTGGCTGGGCCTCCTGACTGCTGGGATGTTCTATACTCTTAATAGACTCTATATTACTTCTGGGAAAAGAAAAGTGTTCTATAAAAAGAAAAGATAGTTTCTTTTTGTTAAACAAACCAGAAATCAATAACAGTTTTCTTTAATGGTAACAGATTCTCCTTTATTCCTATAGCTATAAACCTACAAACATATTTTGTATCATGCTCCACCCTATTTTTTTCTTTCTCTGAAACCAATTGTCGAATTTATTTATGTTCATGCATTATGACCTCCCACAAAGGCACATCTTTCTGTGATTGCCTTCAGGAGCAAAATCTGAATCTTCACTTTTCAATACTCTTTGTGGTTTATGGTGATAATAAACTTGGGGAAATTCATTGGTTGAATTCAATCTTGGGAAATCCACACTGATCCATTATTTAAGATTATTTGGCTGTTCACTGGCAAATGATTATATAGCACAGCCATTTAGTGATTCTTGATCTGAATTTTCTGAAATTCACTCACATGCTGTGTTGCGGCTCACAACAGAGAAAGGAGAGAAAAACAGCAGCCGTTTCCAGGAAGCTGAGTTCTTCCACATCATTGTGGTTGCACATGTCACTTAAATGCTTCTGGGAGACTCAATGATGACTAGAATCATCCAAAATACTTCATACTTGTAGATGAACTAACAGACACATGTATGTGTGCATTCACACATAAACACACATGTGCACACATGTGAACGTACTTCTTGTGATGAACTCGTCAGGAAGCCTCTCTTTAATTAGGCTCAACTTTGTGAAGAAGTCAGCTGCTCTTTATTTTATCCCAACACTATTTCACTAAAACACCATCTAGTCAGTATTTATTATCTTGTAAGTCCAGAGATAATCATTCCATTCAATCAGAACTCATGAATAATTCAACAACCCCAACTTCACATAATTTCTGGTTCTAGTTTTACAACCAGTGAAAGAATCATTTGTATCATTTATTTATTTTTGGTGACAATGAGTAAAAGATAAAGGAGGTTTTATTTTGTGAATTTCTTTTCAAAGAAAATGAGCTTCTTGGTTCTTTCATTTCAAATTGGCCAAAAGCAGAGCCCTATGAACAGAACAACAGTGCACACGCACAGCGGTTACCTCTGAGAACTGTTTCTGTATAAATTTGTTGAGGGAATTTTAATCATTGTAAATAGTTTAATATTATTTTATACACGACTGCCAGGAAACAATTATAGTTCCTGCCAGACTATTTTAGCTATCATTTTAGGGGTCATTTCAGCAAAGTGCAATTTGAAAACTGCATTTGAAAGAGTATGAACTGCTTTAAGCACCAAAGAGAAGTTGATATCATTTATTCCTAGGATAGAAAATGTTGCTGTTTCTCATTTTCTGACATAAACATGGAGAGACAATAAAAGACATTGCCTTTGTCCTTCACAGCAGTTTTTTTCCTGTGGAACTTTCTTCGACACTTGTGTCTATGCAACCCAGTTTGGAAGCCATAACCCTCAGGCTCCTACGGGATGTGGCTTGTACAAGCAGAAGGCTGAAGTTTTAGCTGTATCTTGAAAAACTTCATTTAACTTAAAAAAGCCATCTGTGGCTCCATGTCTGTTATTAAATCCTATAAGTCCAAGGAGAACAGGTAGTCAGTTGTAAATATCAACAGGTAGATATTGCTCAAATCCTCTTTTTAAATTGTCTTGCTATGAAAACTCTCATTTTCTTATTACGGATTAGCCAGACATTTGTAATTAATCCATCATATGCTCTCCTTTGGCAATTTTTTTTGGCAAAGATAAGACTGAAATAGTCCACAACTGCTGTTTTTAATAAGATATACTGTAATGAATTACGAATGGCACCGTTAGTGTGGATCAAGGTGAAGTAACAGAGATGTTAGCTAAACCATAGCTTTTGTTTATATTCTAACTGCTTAACAAGAACCAAAGTGGAATCATCAATTTAAAAGACATTGAGTAGAAGTAATATTTGGGAAATTTTTATTTTTTTCAATTTGGGTCTTTGGGAATTTGCTTCCTGATGTGTAGCTTTCATATGGCCATAAGGTATATCCAGGTTGCTAGCAAAAAAGCAAACAACCAAACAAAAAACCAAAAAACCAAACCAAACAAAACAAAAAAAAGCCAATCAACCAACCAACCACTGACAAGAAAGGACATTAATGTATCAATGGTGTTACCTATCATTGACTCCTGCATGCTACAATGCTGGCCTGCCAGCAAGAGCTGCCTACTGATAAAATACTGGTGTGGATCTTATGGGTAACTAACTGCCCTCTGACTGGTTTTGAGGCCTGCTCCACAGGAAAGAATTTTATGCCTAGTCAAAAGCCCATGACTGGGGAGGTCATAGGCCTGGGGTAGAACTTTCTATTATTATTCTGCTAAATGGCAATGCTGTCAAATTGTCCTCTAAATACTTGTGTTTAGGTCTATTGACCCAGTTAGTCAGAGACAATTCTGTTTTGTAGAGGAGAGCAGTCAATGCAGAGATGACTAACTAGTCAAAGATCTGAGAACAAGTGAGTGCTCAGTCTTAAATCAACCTCTCTGCTCTACAAAGTTCAAGGGAGGTGATGTAAGAGCAGACTGAGAGAATGCAAAAGCCAGAGGAGAGAAAGCATGCTGTAAAATGCCATCTTCCAGACACGACAACATAGCTATTGTACTCATGAACTCACACACTTGATGCTGTTACCTGCAGGAAACTTGCACAAGATTGATTCAGCCTAAATTCTGGCCTCTGTGGGGGAGGTGCCCTCCAGGTCCCACCCCTCACTGAGGAGCTATTGGCTAGTGACAACTGATCTGGGAAGGAGAATCATCCTCTTATGAGAGTATGGCCCTTGACTTCCCATGCTTCAGTGGATGAACCCATATCACACACATTTCGGGAGCACTAATTGGTCTTAGTGGGTCATCAGGAAAAAAAAAGAGTAAAAGAAACAAAAAAAAGAAGATAGGGAACATGCTCATATTCAGGGAGATATTAGGGGAACTAGAGGGAAGAGAACACAAGTGGATATGATCATATTTCATTGTATAAAAGTATGAAATTCTCAAGAATAATTATTAATAAATAAGAATAAAAATACTTTCTGTTCTTCAGTAAGCTAATTTGATTTCTTAAAAATATGAACTAGCTGTACTTTAGGAATTGTACTAGGGTTAATGGGAATTTTTTTCCCTCTTCATATTCTTGTAGTGAATTTTTCTCATCTCCATCTGGAATATTCTGAAGACAACGAGTTAGTAATGAAGGGCAAGTTGAAAGACTGTTTTGAAGTCAGGTGATTACTTTTCAAGTTTATTTAAAGTTTCAAACAAGTGGCATGTGTTCTGTTTGAAACAGTTGTCCCAGGAAACATCATTATTTTTTTTTAAAGATTCATTTATTTATTATGTATACAGAAGAGGGTGCCAGATCTCATTACAGATGGTTGTGAGCCACCATGTGGTTGCTGGGAATTGAACTCAAGACCTCTGGAAGAGCAGTCAGTGCTCTTAACCTCTGAGCCATCTCTTCAGCCCAGAAACATCATTATTTAAAGCCAAGAAACATATACATATGCTAGCATTCAAAATTTAATCCACTATCTGTTTATGCATTCATACTGATGATTAATTAAGGGCCATTTGGGGAGCCCTGAAGATGTGGTACAGCAGGCTCCTCTGAATTGCAGCATTCCCTCCAGATGGAAATAGTTGCTCTAAGAAGGACCAGGAAAAGCAGAAACTTGGAAGATTCTTGATGTGTCCTACTGAGCAATTACAAAGAAATAAACACTTCTAGGGGGAGGGGATGATTCTGACCACTCAAACTGAAGAATGAAAGAGACATTTAGAATGTAGCAAGGTTCACAGAGAGCTCCAGGTTTGTAGTTTTCCAGAGTGGAGGCTGGGGTGGGTTTCTTGTGATGAAACTGCTTTTGAGTATCCCTGCTCCTTGTAAATAATCCCTCACCCACGCTCTTGTTAGTAAAGTAACTCCAGTGAAAAAAGTCATTGGTACAGCAAGTTGGACATTGGGGTAATTATTATTTTGGCCTATGATGGACTTTATTTCTGAGTAATTGACAGGTGTGTGTTGTGTCTGCCCAGGAAAATTTGTTACACAAAAGAAAGTCTTAAAATTATTAGTGAAAATAACCCGAGCTTAATATGTTAAATTTGAGTTTTACAAGATAAGGATGGACTTTGTAAGGAACTTCCTAAAATCATACTTCATTGATTTATTTTACTCATACCTTTCATACATTATTTCCAATCATTGAAAAACCTTGTAGACTGTATATTCCTATGTAAATGGTAGAAAAAAGGGTCAAAAAATGTCCTTATGATTTCATGGACATTGATAAGAGATAAATATTCATAGATTTATTTATGGTTATGTGACGAAAGGCACAAGAGTAGCTGGAGATAAAAGTGAGCATCACAAGCTGGGCAGTGGTGGTGCACGCCTTTAATCCCACCACTTGGGAGGCAGAACCAGCGGATCTCTGTGAGTTCAAGTCCAACCTGGTCTACAGAGCAAGATCCATGACAGGCACCAAAACTACACAGAAAAACCCTGACTCCAAAAAAACAAAACAAAACAAAAAAAAAAATGATGAGTATCACACCAACCAGATCCCAAGCCCTTGATGTCCACCATGGCACTGTTCTCCTGATCTTTAATATAACCTATCAAAATATTTGAATCTGCTGATAATAATACTATTGATTTATGAAAATACTATTGATTTATGAAAATAAAATTATTTGACCCTCCTCATTTCTGTGGGAAAGATATTTCCAACCATTGGAAACTAATGTACTGGTCATTCTGAATTCTCATAAAGAGTTAAAGTACAGCATTAATCTTTTCCAAACAGATAAAGCTGAACCTAAGCTTGTTACTGAACCTTGTAAAACAATACAAAATATATAAAAAAGAGAGAACATACAATTTACCATCTTAATTACTTTTAAGTTTACAAGCAATTGATATTGTTATGCATCAAGTTCTTGAGGAGTCTTTTTTATGGACTGAAGAGGTGGTTCTTGTAGTAACGTGCCTCTCATGAAATCAGGGAGCAAAGTTCCATCTGCAGGATTATTTTCTATTTTGTTTGAATGTTGTGGTTTAAATGGAAATGACCACTATCTGCTGGTGGCACTATTTTAGAAAGTTTGCGCAGCCTTTACTAAAGGAAGCATGTCACTGGAGGAAGGCCTTGAGGTTTTATAGCTGTATCAACTTTCCATATGCTCTGTTTCCTGATCTGGGATGCAATGTACATACATGCTTTCTTTGCCATGATGGAATGTACTTCCTGGAATTACATAACAAAATAAATCCCTCTATGCTTAATTTGTTTCTTGGTAGATATTTGGCTATCAGAACAAGAGAAGTAACTAACACACTGTGGAATAAAGCAATTGAGCATTGCTATTTGTTTCTGAAAACTACAATATTCCAAGGCACATAACAAAAGATATTGCTAAACTGTATTTGTTTTTTGGCTATTCTGTATTGTTCATTTTCTGTTTAAATACCAATGATAACAGACAGGAAGAAAAGTGGCAATTGCCAGGGAATCAATGAGGAAAGGGAGAGTGGAGAATTGTAGTTTAGTGAGTTGTGTGTATGCATGCTCACGTGCATGTTCTTGATGTGTATTGTGCTCCAGTTCCTGTGTGTGTGTGTGTGTGTGTGTGTGTGTGTGTGTGTGTAGGTAGAAGGCTGAGATCCAGTCTTTCTCTCTTGCTTTCCACTTTATTATTTTTCTAAAATTTTAAACAATTTTACCATTTTTAATTTTGTATGTCTTTGTGGGGGTATGCAGGTGCCTACAGAGGCCAGAGGCATCGAGTTCCCTGGAGCTGGAGTCACAGGCAATTGGTTGTGAACCACTGAGTATGGGTGCTGGGAACTGGACTTGGCTCCTCTGTGAGAGCACTAGGTATCTTAATTGACTGACGAGCCTTCTTCCCCATCTTTTTTGTCAAAAGACAAAAAAAGTTTTGTCTTTTGAGACAAAAACTGGAGCTTGCCAATTGGCTAGGCTGGCAGGCCAGCAAATTGTGGGTTTTTCCTGTCTCTGTCTGCTTAGCTCTGGTTTTAAAAGCCTACCGCCACTCCCATCTTTTTATTTATTTATTATTTTTCAGGTAGGCTCTATCTATGTTACTTTGGCTGGCCTAGAACTTTTTATGTAGATCAGGCTAGCCTTGAACTCACAGAGATCTTCCTGTGTCTGCCTTCCAAGTGTTGGAATTAACGACATGCCTTTCCACTTCAGCTTTTACATAGGTGCTGCAGATGGAACTTTGGTCCCTGATTACATGAGAGGCACTTTACTGCGAGAACCACCTCTTCAGTCCATAAAAAAGACTCCTCAAGAACTTGATGCATAACAATATCAATTACTTGTAAACTTAAAAGTAATTAAGATGGCAAATTGTATGTTGTGCTATTTTTTTTTTTTTTTTTTTTTTGGCTTTTCGAGACAGGGTTTCTCTGTGTAGCTTTGCGCCTTTTCCTGGAACTCACTTGGTAGCCCAGGCTGGCCTCGAACTCACAGAGATCCGCCTGGCTCTGCCTCCCGAGTGCTGGGATTAAAGGCGTGCACCACCACTGCCCGGCTTGTTGTGCTATTTTTATGCTATTTATGATTCTTTGGATTTTTCTCAGGGAAGGAATCTCTTTCTCTCTTTTCTGTATATTTTAGATTGTTTTACAAGGTTCAGTAACAAACTTAGGTTCAGCTTTACCTGGTTGGGGAAGATTGATGCTGTACTTTGACTCTTTATGAGAATTCAGAATGACCAATACTTAGTTTCCAGTGGTTGCCATAGAATTTGACAAAATTCTGGTGACTTAAGCAATAGAAATCTATTCTCTTACTTGTGTAGAGACCCTCTTATTTCTGCCTCATCCTCAGATGACTTTTTCTTCTGACTGTGTTTTCATTCTGTCTTTTACAGGTACACTTGTCGTTACATTTATGGCTCACCTATCTAATACAGGAAGACCTCACCTTAAGATCATTGACTTATATCATCTTCAAAGTGGTTTTTTTTTCTTTCAAGTAAGTTCATATTCAATTTCTAGGGATTAAAACATGAAACTATTTTTGGAAGGTCATGTAATTCACTTATGTTGAAACTTCATTGTCTCACAAAACTAATCCGTAAAATTCCTCAAAGTGATCTTAATGGGGGATGTAACCAGCTTAAAACAGTTTATGGAAACAAAAACTAGAAAGGCAAAGTTTCAACTTAAATAAGAGGAAATGTGTCTCAACCAAGGTAGAAAGTAAGGACTAACACCCTAAGTTGTTTTAACACTCTGACCTCTACAAAAGTGCCACGACATATGCTCACTTACATTCATATTTACACATGCAGGTGAGTGAACATAGCCAACACACACACACACACACACACACACACACACACACACACACACACACACACACACATTCTGTGTAACATGAATCTTAAAAGTTTTTATTAATAAAATCAAACCCGAGGCCAGTTATTGGGGTGAAATGCTGGATGGTCAGAAAGACAGAATAAGCCACAGTTACCTCACCTCGCTGGATCCTCAGCTGGTCTTGTTTCCTCAGACTGGAAGCCTCTGAGTCCTCATCTGGAATGGCTCTCAGCTGAACTGCTGCTCGAAAGCCTGAAGCTTAACCAGCCAAATGCTTAACCAGCCAAATGCTTCTAGTTTCTGGTCCTCACGCCTTATATAACTTTCTGCTTTCTACTATCACTCCCTAGGATTAAAAGCTCACTTTCTGGGATTAAAGGCATGAGTCACCATGCCTGGCTGTTTCCAGTGTGGCCTTGAACTCAGAGATCCCAGATGGATTTCTGCCTCTGGAATGCTAGGATTAAAGGTGTGTGCTATCACTGCCTAACTAGTGGCTTTTCTGTTCTCTGACCCTAGATAAGCTTATTAAGGTACACAATATTTTGGGGAACACAATACCACCACACTCATGCACAGTTAAGTTTTTAAGAAAGGCTTTAGGATATACTATAGTAAACTATTTCAAGAAGATTATATTGCCAAAGTAATCAATAATTGCTGGTAGTAATTAGCTCTCCCAATCTTTAAGTTTCATAAATATAATTACAATTATCTACCTATAAATCTCACTATAATTATCTGTCTATCTGTCCATCTTCTATCTCCAATCTACCAATTTTCTGTATTTCTATTCTCATACATTTATTATTTTCTTGTTATTTTCCTAAAATGACCATAAATAAGAATAAGTAATGAGCTGAGATTATATCTCAGTGATATAGTACTTGCTCACCATGTGTAAGGCCCAGATTTCTACCCCTAGTATCAAAAAGATCAGACTCACAAAAATACAGAGTTCTTTCTTAGAAGACACATAAATCATGCCTATGATGATTCTAAATATCCCTTCACCATTTATTGAGCACTTTCATTTCTAGGTATATTTTTGGGTGTATAAATTACCAAAGATGATTCAAAGAATATTAGCTAGCAATCACTTTACCTTTGTTTCATGTATGGCTGTGTGTGTGTGTGTGTGTGTGTGTGTGTGTGTGTGTGTGTGGTGTGTGTGTGTGTGTGTGTGTGTGTGTGTGTGTGTGTTACACAGCAACTATATAGAGCATCTTGATACGTTAAAAATGTACAAGAAAAACCATCAACTGGTGCAAAGAAGAAGAAAGGTGAAGATCATGTAATCTGATGTCAGAAAAGGAGTCTGAGCAATATTTCCCAAATTGAGGATATGTTATTGTGGGAACATAGAGAGAAGATGAAGGAATTCTTTGTCACTGAAAAACTTTTACTTAAACTCTCAATAGAGTTTAAGAAAAAGCATTACTTCCTACTAAAAATGACTATTTGTTGCTACTATAAATAAATTTCCTAGCACACATTTAAGTTTTAATTTTGTTTCTTTATTCTTTCAGAATGGTGAATCCCACTTCATAGCCATTACACCAAGAAAAGCACACATATCTATACCACCTTTCCCAACTCTATATTCTGTTAGTCTAAAACAGAAACACATATTTGTTGAAATAATCTGCCTCTGTGTTTCACTTCTTCATTATGTTACAATCTCTGAAAACTGCAAAGATAGACTATCTGGGTGTGTTTCTCTATCAAACAATAAAATGTCTGCACTTTGTTGTCAAATATTTTTGCCATGTTAATATTTCAAGTATATACTTCACTGCATTCTCTTTAAATCTCAATAAGCTTTAATGTTGAATTTATATGCAAAATAAATTTTAGCTTTATATCAGAAATTTAGGATTAATTTGTTGTGTTTGTTAGAATATTTAAAGGAAAAAACTGAGAGAAATGATTATGCCTTTATAAAAAGGGATTTATTAAATTGGATTACAGAAAATGATTCAGGTAATGCCAATAATAGTTTTCTCACACTAGAAAGACCAAGAATATAGTAGTTGCTTAGTTCATGAGGCTTGATGTCTAAGCATTTGGAATCTAGTGCTATAAACCTAGAAGACTACTAGAGACCTGTTGGCCTTCGTTCTGTGTTGGAAGACTGAGAAAGCTGATTCTAATACCAAAAGGAATATAGCAATAATGAGACAGACAAACTTTTCAGCAAGAACAAAGGCAAAAAAGTTTCCTCTTTCTGTGTTCTTTTATCTGGTCATCTGGTCTAACCCTAGAAGGAATTGTCCACATTTAGGATGATTTTTCTCACTTCTTAAAACCTTATCATGAAAGTCCCTCACAGGAGTACTCAGCAACTTGCATTTTAGTTGATTTCAGATCCAGTGAAGTTATTAAACAAAATTAGTTATCACTCCTCCTTTGGACTAATTGCATTAATTTTCTATTGCAGCATAATGAACTACCACAAAGAGTAACTTGAAGCAATGGATTTCCTATTTCACATTTGGAGAAATATCTTCATTAGATTATCTTATTGTAGTTTCACAAAGCTATATTTTCTGGACCACATCCTGCGGTTATCTATAAATAGCAGTTAAATTTCTTCACATGTTACACAAAAGAAGATACTACAGAAAGCATAAACACCAGGAACAGGGGCCATTGTGACTAACTTTAAATTTGTAACCCAAAGCAATGTTAAGGGGTACAAGATTTTAGTATTTTATACTTGCAAAGAATTATACTTTTATTAATTTGTGTTTTGTTGAAGACAGAATTACATAGTAAAAAATACAAGAGTGGTTCATGTGCATTAAGAAGTAACAGGAGAAAGTAAAAAAATGAATACAACACCACTTCTGATACAATTTTCTGTATTAAAAATCAAATTGTATTTATCTTGCACATGTGTTTTAATTGATTTATTCTGGTAGAGCCATCATTAGGAAGCTAATTCGTCATACTAGAAGAGTTGTTTGTGTTATGTATTATAAATTACTGCAATTATATCCTGCACCTGATAGCGATTCATATTTAGGGATGTCTGATTTATCATAAAATAAAGCTCTATTCTTCTTGAAGATAAACAAATTGATGTTCATTTTCTTGGGCTTTGGGGAGTATGTTGAAATGAAAATGCTTGAGAACATAATTATTAATTGAGAGTTAACTGTATTTCTTGTCCAGATTTTAATTTCCTAGGAATGGTAGTTAAATTCTTCACATTATTGTTTTTAGGTCAGTTTATATTTTGCTATATGAAGGTCATTATGAAACTACACTGGCTCATGTTATCTTTCTGTCAAATAGTATTAGACAACCTCTATAAACTTGTGATTGTTGAAACTTCGATTCTACTTCTGATATCTAACGGATAGAGCCTAGGAATGCTGCTGCATATCCTGCAACATATTCTATTGTCTTTCCACCTTAACAGAGAATTATTTGACACAAAACATACAAAACACAAAAAACAACTTTTAAAAATAGAAGCATGAAAACAGGGCAGTGGGTTAAACCTCCCCCCTCAAAAAATTGAGGGAATAAGAAATCTCCAATACATAAAGGTGTGCTTTGGGAAAGTATACAAGATTCAGGATTTACATTAGATGGAGCAAAGGATGATGAAAGAAAAACTGCTGTTTTCTTTATTAGCTCTTTGAGAATTCCATATAATGAATTTTGGTCATATTTAGTCTGGTTTCTCAACTCCTCCCAGATTTAACACGTTCATGCATACTTAACTTTGTGTGCTCATTAAAAAAAAAAATCCACATAGTCTAAGTGGCCTTCCAACTATTGTTTACTTCTAGAGGCTATGCTCTTAAGGAAAACTGACCCTCCCAGCATCTAAGAATTGCCAATAGCTCTACAGATAACAGTGATACTTCATGCAAATCTTCCCTCTTCATGATGGTATTTGGTCTATTTTGAACTTGCACAGGTCTTGTGCAGAATGTCATAACACTGTGTATATGGGCAACACAGGACCACCAGCTCAAGGATAACACCACTCATAATGGTCTGGGCTCCCTCCCACCAATCACTAATTAATAAAATGCCCTACAACCAGATTTTATGAAGGCATTTTCTTAATTAAAGTTCCCTCCTTTTAGATAACTCTAGGTGTGTCAAGTTGACATAAAACTATCTAGCACCTGCGTACAGTATCTAAAGGCTTCTACATATTCCATAAGAGAAAATATTCTTTCAGTAGCCAAAGGAGTAAAGTTTCAGAAAATCAAACCTTAGCCCTCATAATTTGATTAGATGACTTATAATATAATTAGATGCCAGTCTCATGGAGTATTGGCAAGACACTGATTGTAAGGATATTGATTAGAAAAGAGTGAGATTCTGTAATTTGTGATTGAAACTTGTAGGATATTGATGAGACCAAGGATACTAAACTCTCAGATAATTATGTGTTTATCTTATCAAAAGTAATAGGCCTATCCATAGTGGCAGATGAATTTTTACCATCACTTCATGCAGCATAGAACTCTCTACTCTTGTGCAGAGGAATTCATCCTGTATTGTTTATGAAATCAGAAATGACCAAAGTATCAAGCAAGACAATACTGATATCCCTCAGTGCCCACCCATATTTATCTCTGGATCTACAAGATTCTTGGCTTAGCAGGTCTCCAAGAGATGTGTTACATGCTGTGACTCATGAGAGGTGAGCTACATTGCTAAAGAACTTCTTGAGTTTTCTAATACATACAAGTACATGTCTCAGGTATGTGTGTATAAAAGAATCTTAAGTGTATAGGATAATGCTGGAAAGGACATACAATTACACCAGTATGAATTTATTTATATAAATACATTGATCAGAGTTTCTTGGATTTTAAGTTGCAACTTTTACAGTTAAGATCTAGCCAACAGTTTGCTAGACTGAAGTACAGGTCAAAAGAAGGCATTCCATGAATGAGCTGATGTTGCCCAATTGATTATTCCTTGTCTATTCCTCCTTCACTGTTGGTGAAGAGATTCAAAATTAAGGGAAATTGGAATATGATGTCAGGTTATCACTGTTAAATCCAATCCTCCATAATGAGAGAGTCTAGAAGATGTAGCCTTTACTATCACTTTAAGAAACAGATTTGTGAAAGGAGCACCCAAGTACGTGAAAAAAAAAAAGCTTTGTCGTTATTTTTATTTGTGTACAAGATCATAATCTAGGAGCTTGGATCCTCAAATGTATACCTTAAATGCAGTGGGTATAAGTGGACCCAAGAATAGCAAGGACTGAGTGGCAGTAGAGATTCTCAAAGGCAAATTCTACATATTTACTATAATAGTAAAAGCAAAGAAATGCTCACTATGATCTGATTCAAATAACCCTTAGAATTGCCCAATTTATCAGGATTTTCCTAGAAGAGAAATAAATGGGAAACCTACGAAGTTCTTCCTCCATCTATATAAGAAAAAGAGTTCTAGAGCACATAAATGAAAAACTATCATAAATTAGAGCAACAGAGAAGTGTGACCCCAACCAATTTCCAGAATTTACTCAGTTTACAGATGCAGAATTCCTTGAATAAAGAGCATTTATTTGAGGAAAGACCTCATTACAATACTTTAAAACCTTACTATTAAGAGCCAGAAAGATGACTCAGAGATTAAGAGCATGGCTTATTCTTGAAGAGGACTCAGGTTCAATTACCAACACTCACATTGTACAATCATTCTGGTGAGAAGCTGTAGGTCCTTTTGGATAAGGATAGGAGGAATATTTATATTAAAACTTAAAAAAGATTTTACTTTCTTTTATTTTATTTTACAATACCATTCAGTTCTACATAACAGCCACGAATTCCCTTGTTCTCCCCCTTCCTGCCCCCTCCCCTTCCCCTCAGCCCACCCCACATTCCCACTGCTTCCAGGACAAAGCCTCCCCCGAGGACTGAGATCAACCTGGTAGACCCAGTCCAGGCAGGTCCAGTCCCCTCCTCCCAGATTGAGCCAAGAGTCCCTGCATAAGTCCCAGGTTTCAAACAGCTAACTCATGCAATGAGCACAGGACCTGGTACCACTGCCTAGATGCTTCCCAAACAGATCAAGCCAATCAACTGTCTCACCTATTCAGAGGGCCTGATCCAGTTGGGGGCCTCTCATCCTTTGGTTCGTAGTTCATGTGTTTCCATTCGTTTGGCTATTTGTCCCTGTGCTTTATCCAACCTTGGTTTCAACAATTCTCACTCATATAAACCCTCCTATTTCTAGCTAATTAGACTCCCGGCGCTCCACCCGGAGCCTAGCCATGGATCTCTGCATCCAGATTCCTCAGTCCTTGGATGGGGTTTCTGGCATGACTATTAGGGTGTTTGGCCATCCCATCACCAGAGTAGGTCAGTTCCGGCTGTCTCTTGACCATTGCCAGCAGTCTTTTGTGGGGGTATCTTTGTGGATTTCTGTGGGCCTCTTTAGCACTTTGTTTCTTCCTTTTCTCATGTGGTCTTCATTTACCATGGTCTCCTATTCCTTGTTCTCCCTCTCTGTTCTTGATCCAGCTGGGATCTCCCGCTCTCTTCCCCCCGACCCTCGCCCTTGATTACTTCCACTCATGTCCAGGTTGTTCATGTAGATCTCAGCCATTTTTCCGTCATTGGGCAATCCTCATGTCTTTCTTGGGGTCCTGTTTTCCAGGTAGCCTCACTGGTGATGTGAGTAGCAGTCCAATTATCCTTGTTCCACCTCTAGTATCCTCCTATGAGTGAGTATATACCATATTTGTCTTTCTGAGTCTGGGTTACCTCATTCAGGATAATTTTTTCTAGATCCATCCATTTGCCTGCAAACCTCATGATGTCATTGTTTTTCTCTGCTGAGTAGTATTCCATTGTGTATATGTGCCACAATTTATTTATCCATTCTTCAGTTGAAGGACATCTAGGTTGTTTCCAGGTTTTGGCTATTACAAACAATGCTGATATGAGCATAGATGAGCAAGTGCTCTGGTGGTATGATTGAGCATTCCTTGGGTATATGCCCGAGTGGTATAGCTGGATCTTGGGGGAGATTGATTCCCAATTTTCTAAGAAAGCACCATATTGATTTCCAAAGTGGTTGTACAAGCTTGCATTCCCACCAGCAGTGGAGGAGAGTTCCCCTAGCTCCACATCCTCTCCAGCATAAAGTGTCTTCAGTGTTTTTGATCTTAGCCTTTCTGACAGGTGTAAGGTTGTATCTCAGAGTTGTTTTGATTTGCATTTCACTGATGTTTAGGGATGTCGAGCAATTCCTTAAATGTCTTTCAAACATTTGAGTTTCCTCTGTTGAGAATTCTCTGTTTAGTTCTATAGCCCCTTTCTTAATTGGACTGTTGGTCGTTTTGATGTCTAATCTCTTGTGTTCCTTATATATTCTGGATATCAGTCCTCTGTCAGATGTGGGGTTGGTGAAGATCTTTTCCCATTCTGTAGGCTGTCGCTTTGCCTTGTTGACTGTATCCTTTGCTCTACAAAAGCCTCTCAGTTTCAAGAGGTCCCATTGATTGATTGTTTCTCTCAGTGTCTGTGCTACTGGTGTTATATTTAGGAAGTGATCTCCTATGCCAATTTGTTCAAGACTACTTCCTACTTTCTCTTCTAGCAGGTTCAGAGTGCTGGATTTATGTTGAGGTCCTTGATCCACTTGTACTTAAGTTTTGTGCACGGTGACAGATATGGATCTATTTGCAGTCTTCTACATGTTGATATCCAGTTATGCCAGCACCATTTGTTGAAGATGCTTTCTTTTTTCCATTGTACACTTTTGGCTTCTTTTTCAAAAATTATATGTTCATATGTATGCTGGTTAATATCAGGGTCTTCAATTCAATTCCATTGGTCCACATGTCGGTTTTTATGCCAATACCAAGCTGTTTTTATTACTGTAGCTCTATAGTAGAGCTTGAAGTCAGGGATCATGATGCCTCCAGAGGTTGTTTTATTGTACAGGATTCTTTTGGCTATCCTGGGTATTTTGTTTTTCCATATGAAGTTGAGTATTATTCTTTCCAGGTCTGTGAAGAATTGTGTTGGTATTTTGATGGGGATTGCATTGAATCTGTATTGCTTTTGGTAAAATTGCCATTTTTACTATGTTGGTCCTGCCTATCCATGAGCATGGAAGATCTTTCCATTTTCTGACATCTTCTTCAATTTCTTTTTTTCAGGGACTTAAAGTTCTTGTCATATAGGTCCTTCCCTTGCTTGGTTAGTGCTACCCCAAGGTATTTTATGTCATTTGTGGCTATTGTAAAGGGTGATGTATCTCTGATTTCCTTCTCAGCTTCTTTGTCCATTGTATATAGGAGGGCTACTGATTTTTTTTGAGTTGATCTTGTATCCTGCTATGTTGCTGGAGGTGTTTATAAGCTTTATCAGTTCCTTGGTGGAATCTTTGGGGTCACTCAAGTATACTATCATGTCATCTGGAAATAGGGAAATCTTGACTTCTTCCTTTCCAATTTGTATCCCCTTAATCTCCTTATGTTGTCTTATTGCTCTGGCTAGAACTTCAAGTACTATATTGAATAAGTATGGGGAGAGTGGACAGCCTTGCCTCATTCCTGATTTTAGTGAAATTGCTTTGAGTTTCTCTCCATTTAATTTGATGTTGGCTGTTGGCTTGCTGTAAATTGCCTTTATTATGTTTAGGTATGTTCCCTGTATTCCTGATCACTCCAAGACTTTTATCATGAAGGGGTGTTGGATTTTGTCAAATGCTTTTTCTGCATCTAGTGAGATGATCATGTGGCTTTTTTCTTTGAGTTTGTTTATATGGTGTATTACATTGATGGACTTTTGTATGTTGAACCACCCTTGCATCTTTGGGATGAAGCTTACTTGATCATGGTGGATAATTGTTTTTATGTGTTCCTGGAGTCTGTCTGCCAGTATTTTATTGAATATTTTTGCATCAATGTTCATGAGGGAGATCGGTCTGTAGTTCTCTTTCTTTGTTGTATCCTTGTTTGGTTTAGGAAACATCGTAATTGTAGCCTCATAGAAGGAGTTTGGTAATGTTCCTTCTGTTTCTATTGTGTGGAAAAATTTAGAGAGTTTCGGTATTAACTCTTCTTTGAAGATCTGGTAGAATTCTGTGCTGAAACCATCTGGTCCTGAGCTTTTTTTGGTTGGGAGACTTTTAATGACTGTTTCTATTTCCTTAGGGGTTATTGGACTATTTAAATAGTTTATCTGGTCTTGATTTAACTTAGGTATGTGGTACCTATCCAGAAAATTGTCCATTTCTTTTAGGTTTTCCAGTTTTGTGGAGTAGAGGTTTTTGAAATATGACCTGATAATTCTCTGGATTTCCTCAATGTCTGTTGTTATGTCCCCCTTTTCATTTCTGATTTTGTTGATTTGGATTCTCTCTCTCTGTCTTTTGGTTAATTTGGATAAGAGCTTGTTTATCTTGTTGATTTTCTCAAAGAACCAACTCTTTGTTTCATTAATTTTTTGTATTGTTCTCTTAGTTTCTATTTTATTGTTTTCACCTCTCACTTAGATAATTTCCTGGCATCTATTCTTCCTGGGAGACTTTGCTTCTTCTTGTTCTAGAGCTTTCAGGTGTGCTGTTAAGTCACTAGTGTGGGACTTCTCCAACTTCTTTATGTGGGCATTTAGTGCTATGAATTTCCCTCTTAGCATTGCTTTCATAGTGTCCCATAAGTTTGGGTATGTGGTGTCTTCATTTTCGTTGATCTCTAGGAAGTCTTTAATTTCTTTCTTTATTTCTTCCTTAACCCATTGGTGATTCAGTTGAGCATTATTCAGTTTCCATGAGATTGTAGGTTTTCTGTAGTTTTTGTTGTTGTTGAAATCTAACTTTAAACCATGGTGGTCTTATAGAACACAGGAGGTTATTCCAATTGTTTTCTATCTGTTGAGATTTGCTTTGTGGCCAAGTATGTGGTCGATTTTAGAGAAAGTTCCATGGGGTGCTGAGAAGAAGGTATATTCTTTCTTGTTAGGATGGAATTTTCTGTAGATATTTATTAGGTCCAATTGGGTCATGACATCAGTTAAGTCCTTTATTTCTCTGTTAAATTTCGATTTGGGAGATCTGTCCAGTGGTGAAAGTGGGGTGTTGAGATCTCCCACTATTAATGTGTGGGGTTTTATATGTGGTTTAAGCTTTAGTAATGTTTCTTTTACATATGTGGGTGGCTTTATTTATTTATTTATTTATTTATTTATTTATTTATTTATTTATTTATTTATTATGTATATAGTATTCTGCCTGCATGTGTCCCTGCAGGCCAGAAAAACGGCACCAGATCTCATTACAGGTGATTGTGAGCCACCATGTGGTTGCTGGAAATAGAACTCATGACTTCTGGAAGAGCAGTCAGTGCTCTTAACCTCTGAGCCAGCTCTCCAGCCCAAGAGATGTGTTTCTTGTATGCAGCAGAAAGATGGGTCCTGCTTTCATATCCATTCTGTAAGCTTATGTCTTTTTATATGTGAATTAAGTCCATTGATATTAAGGGATATTAATGACCAGTGATTGTTCATCCCTGTTATTTTTGGTGGTAGTGTGTGTACTTCTCTTCTTTGGGGTTTACTGCTGTGGCTTTATCTATTGCCTGTGTTTTCGAGGGTGTATCTGACTTCCTTCGGTTGGAATTTTTCTTCTAGTGCTTTCTGTAGGGCTGGGTTTGTGGATAGGTATTGTTAAAATCTGGCTTTGTCTTGGAATGTCTTGTTCATTCCGTCTATGACGATTGAAAGTTTTGCGGGTATATTAGTCTGGGCTGACATCCATGGTCTCTTAGTGTCTGTATGACATCTGTCCAGGTCCTTCTGGCTTTCAAAGTCTCCATTGAGAAATCGGGTGTTATTCTGATGGGTTTGCCTTTATAGGTCACTTGGCCATTTTCCTTTGCTGCTCTTAATATTCTTTCTTTATTCTGTGTGTTTAGTTGTTTAATTAGTATTTGGCGAGGGGACTTTTTTGGGGGGTCTAGTCTGTTTGGTGTTCTATAGGCTTCTTGAATCTTCATAGGCATTTCCTTCTTTAAATTGGGAAGGTTTTCTTCTATGATTTTGTTGAATATAGTTTCTGGGCCTTTGAGTTGGTATTCTTCTCCTTCTTCTATCCCTATTATTCGTAGGTTTGGTCTTTTCATGGTGTCCCAAATTTCTTGGTTATTTTGGCTCCTGACTTTGTTGGCTTTAGTATTTTCTTTGACTGATGAATCTATTTCTTCTACTGTATTTTCAATGCCAGAGATCCTCTCTTCCATCTCTTGCATTCTTTTGGTTATACTTGCATCTGACGTTCCTGATCTTTTACTCAGATTTTCTATTTCCAGCATTCCCTCTGTTTGTGTCTTCTTCATTTTTTTCTGTTTCCCTTTTCAGGTCTTGGACTGTTTTCTTTATTTGTTTCATTGCTTTTTCATGATTTTCTTTCAGTGCTTTATTATTTTCTTCCAGGACTCTGTTGTTTTCTTCCAGGACTTTATTGTTTTCTTCTCATTTGTTTGCCCTTTCCTCTAGTTGTTTATAGCGTTCTTCCTATTTTTTGTCTTTTCCTCTACACAAGCCTCTACCTTCTTCATGATGTTATTCATAAGGCTGTTTTCTTCTGCTTCTTCCAATTTTTGATGTTCAGGTCTAGATGTTGGAGGCGGGCTAGGTTCTGGTGATGCTGTATTGCTCTTTATTTTGTTGTATGTACTTCTGCCTTGATGTCTACCCATCTCCTTGTGGTTCATTCTTGGTCTTATCAGTGTACTTGGTTCAGGCAGAGCTGACAGATTCAGGAAGTCTCTCTCTCTTGTCCAGATGGGAACTCTCTTGTCCAAATGGGAACTCCAGGGCAGGATGGAAGCTCTTATCTAGACAAGAAGTCCGGGGCAGGACGGGAGCTTTTGTCCAGATTGGAAGTCAGGGGCAGGATGGGAGCTCTTGTCCAGAAGGGAAGTCCGGGGCAGGATGGGAGCCCTCTCTTGTCTAGAAGGGAAGTCCAGGGCAGGATGGGAGCTGGGGGCCAGTCTCTTAGTCTCAGGAAGTGGCTAGGGTCTCGAGCAGATGGGCATGGGGGCAGGGTGTGGAGATTGCAGGGGCTGCCGGGGGTCTTGGAGAAGGGGATCCTTCCCGGTGGGGCTAGAAGGGAACCTGCATGGTGGTCATAACCTGGGGCCAAGTTGGGCAGGTCTTCCTGAGAGTGGCTGATGAACAGGGATCGATTTTACTTTCTTTTAAAATTATGTGTATCAAATGATAAAAGGGCTGAGAAAGAAGTCAGAGAAACATCACCCTTTACAATAGCCACAAATAATATAAAATACCTTGGGATAACACTAACTAAACAAGTGAAGGACCTTTTTGATAAGAACTTTAAATCTATAAAGAAAGAAAATGAAGAAGATATCAGAAAATGGAAGGATCTCCATGCTCATGGATAGGTAGGATTAACATAGTAAAAATGGCAATCTTACCAAAAGCAATCTACAGATTCAATGCAATCCCCATCAAAATCCCAACACAATTCTTCACAGACTTGGAAAGAAAAATACTCAACTTTATATGGAAAAACAAAATACCCAGGGTAGCTAAAAGAATCCTATACGATAAAACAACCTTTGGAGGCATCGCCATCCCTGACCTCAAACTCTACTATAGAGCTATAGTAATAAAAATAGCTTGGTACTGCTACAAAAACCGACATACGGACCAATGGAATCAAATTGAAGACCCTGACATTAACCCATGCACATATGAACACCTGGTTTTTGACAAAGGAGCCAAAACTATACAATGGAACAAAGAAAGTATCTTCAACAAATGGTGCTGGCATAACTGGATGTCAATATGTAAAAGATTACAAATAGATCCATATCTGTCACCATGCACAAAACTCAAGTCCAAGTGGATCAAAGACCTAAACATAAACCCAGTTACACTAAACTTAATAGAAAAGAAAATAGGAAGCACTCTTGAACGCATTGGCACCGGAGACCATTTCCTAAATAAAACACCAACAGCACAGACCCTGAGCACAACAATTAATAAATGGGACCTCTCGAAACTGAGAAGCTTTTGCAGGGCAAAAGACACAGTCAATAAGACAAAAAGACAGCCAACAGAATGGGAAAAGATCTTCACCAAGCCCACATCTGACAGAGGATTGATCTCCAAAGTATATAAAGAACTCAAGAAACTAGACATCAAAATACTGAACAGTCCAATTAAAAAATGGGCTAATGAGCTAAACAGAGAATTCACAAAACAAGAACTACAAATGGCTGAAAGACATTTAAAGAAATGCTCAACATCCTTAATCATCAGAGAAATGCAAATCAAAACGATTCTGAGATACCACTTTACACCTGTCAGAATGGCTACGATCAAAAACACCAATGACAACCAATGTTGGAGAGGATGTGGAGCAAAGGGAACACTCCTCCACTGTTTGTGGGAATGTAAACTTGTACAACCACTGTGGAAATCAGTATGGCGGTTTCTCAGAAAATTAGGAATCGAACTACCTCAAGACCCAGCCATCCCACTCTTGGGCATATACCCAAGGAATGCTGATTCATACCATAAAGATACATGCTCAGCTTTGTTCAGAGCAGCACTATTTGTAATAGCCAGAACCTGGAAACAACCTAGATGCCCATCAACGGAAGAATGGATGAAAAAATGTGGTACATATACACAATGG